>NC_142471.1:10000000-10303030 GCF_049115385.1 Moschus berezovskii | reverse complement strand
ATCTCATCCTCTGTTGTCCCCTTCTCCTCCTGCCCTCAATCTCTCCCAGCATCAGGGTCTTTTCCAATGAGTCTGTTCCTCCCAACAGAAGGCCAAAGTATTGGAGTTTCATCTTCAGCATTAGTCCTTCCAATGAATATTCAGGACTGATTTCCTTTAGGATGGACTGGTTGGCTATAAAAGCAATATATAAATGGGACTTCTCTGGTGGTCTAGTAGTTATGAATCTGTCTTGCAACACAGTGGACGCGGGTTCAATCCCTGGTCCAGGAACTAGGATCCCACATGCAGTGGAGCAGCTAAGCCTGCGCATCACAACTATTGAGCCCATGTGCCACAACTAGACAGTCATGCACCGCAACGAAAGGTCCCACATGATGCAACAACGATCATGCACCCTGCAACTAAGACTTGACCAGTCAAATAAATGAATAAACACTTTTTTAAATGACATATGTAACAATATCCAATAGGGTCTTTAAAACTGAACAAAACTCCAATTGGAATAAGGGAAAATAAAGTATAATTTGGATCTAACATATCTTTTAGGTGCCTTCAGTAACTACTTGTATCTTTTTATATGAGGCGGTGTGAATTATAATACCAAAAGGGAATTAGGCCTTGGGCCCAGACCATGTGCCATTTGTGCTGTAGCCTGGGCCATGACAGAGGCTCAGCGTGAGAGAGGACTGGGACCCCCTCACTCCATTCCTCCCGGACTGCCCCCTCCGATCTTCTCCTTAGACCCGGGCAAGGGCATGAGGAGCCACAGCTTCTGGGTATTTATATGCAGAGTCTGTTGATTTTATTTTGTATGCTTTTGAATTAGTACCGTAAACTAATAATAGACAGCTTCTAAACCAAAAATGGCATGTTGTAAAAAAAATAATAAATGTTGGGTCAAAGTAGGGAAAATAAAATCTTTTAAAAATATGTTCTCCTTAGTCTTAAAAAGACTACTTCTTTGAACACACTGGGGATTTTTAAATCCCTAAGTCAAAAGCTATGACCATCATTTTACGGGGAAAAAAAAAAGCATTATGAGAAAGTGACCATGAATGGGACTTCCCTGGTGGTCCATTCGTTAAGACTTCACCTTCCAATGCAGAGGGTGCAGGTTCGATCCCTGGTCAGAGAGCTAAGGTCCCGTATGCCTCATGGCCAAAAATCCAAAACATAAACAACAGAAGCAATATTGTAACAAGTTTAATAAAGACTTTAAAAATGGTCCACATCAAAGGAAAAAAATCTTTAAAAAAAAACAGAAAGAAAATGTCCATGAAAACTATCAAAAAGAATGAATTAAAGTATTGCTGTCAAGAAAGACAGTAAAGAATGGAGGACCAAAGAACTCTAGGAGAGAGATTAGACAGACAGTTGAGGTGTCTATTTCTTCTTCTCTGGAAACTGCAACGTCACATGAAAAAGAATAAAATCCCATTGGAAACATAGCTGTTTAAAAACAAGGACTACAGAAAATATTTTATAGAATAATGTACTTTGTGGTTCATTTTTTAAAAGAAACTTATGTAATTGTATTATGCTGCAAGGAAAGAAACTGTGAGTACTAATGACATTATTGAAAACAACACATCATCCAATGTCCTGTGCTCAGTCAGTCATGTTCGACTCTTCCTGATGCCATGGACTGTAGCCCTCCAGGCTCCTCTGTCCATGGGGATTCTCCAGGGAAAAATATGGGAGTGCGTTGCCATGCTCTCCTCCAGGGATCTTCCCAACCCAGGGATCGGACCCAGGTATCCTGCACTGCAGACAGATTCTTTATCATCTGAGCCACCATCATATCATCCAATGTCCTACTGAATTACAAAGAATGGACGATTGCCTTACCTTTGGCTATTGTGGGCATCTGAAAAGCGATGCTGATTACTCCCACCAAATCTCCCAATGGAATCAGAGATCTCAAAATAGACCTGATTCTGATGGCTTCTCCCTTGGCAGCATGAATCAACTATAGGCAGAAAAACAAAGGAATGAAGAATATTGTGTAAAATCAATGTTCTAATTCTATCTGGAAAAGTTAAAGAATGGGAATCTAAGTCTGAAATAATTTTCTGTTAATTACACACAAAATTAGATCTCTTCCATAATAGAACCACTCTATGATCCAGCAGTTTCACTCCTGGGTATATATCCAAAGAAAAAAACACTAATTTGAAAAGATATATGTACCCAAATGTTTACAGCAGCATTATTTATAACTGCATAGATACAGAAGCAACCTAAGTGTCCATCCACAGATGAATGGATAAAGCTGTAGTGTATATATAAAATATATATATATATATGATATATAGCAGCTGTAGCAGCAGCATGATATATTATTGTATTATTATATATATACCCTGGATACTCTAGAGTGTATTATCCTTAGTGAAATGAGTCAGACAGAGAAATACAAATACTGTATGCTATCATTGTATGTGGAATCTAAAAACAAACCACAAATGAACAAATGTAACAGAAACAGAAAGAGACAACAATTATAGAGAAAAAACCAGTGTATACCAATGGGAAGAGAGAAGGGTGGAGGGGCAAGAGAGCATGAGGGAATTAAGAGATAAAATTGTTACATATAAAATAAATGAGATACAAGGATATATTATATAGCACAGAGAATATAGCCAGTATTTTCTAATAACTTTAGAGTGTAACCTGTAACAATCTTGAATTACTATGTTGCACATGTGAAACTAATATAGTAAAGTAATTATACTTTAATTTTAAAAATTTAATTAAAAATAAATAATGAAGTTGACCCTCTCACAGAAATTGCCACTTCAGGCTTACAGATAGATATTTACTTGCCCACACCAGTTTCACTGACTTCAGCACACACGGGTCATATATTGCAGTCTAGGCCAACAGGTACATCCATTAGAACAATAGCTTTTATCCTCTTTAGGGTATTAAAATACTGGATTAGCCCAAAAGTTCACTTGGATTTTTCCACACCATCTTACAGAAAAACCCAAATGAACTTTTTGGCCAACCCAATATTTTAAGCCTGATAAGTCTGTGAATGCTTACCCCTCAATTTTACACATACATATCTATCCATAAAATGAGCAATCACACAAAGGGAAAAATTGTTATCTCTAGGTTCTGAACACATACTAATATTTATGACTTCTTTAGTCTCTTGCTTGTTTTGTGATGAAAATGTAACTGTATCTGTACCTATCTACACTGATTTCTCCCAGGAATGGGTTTATAATGGGGGGAAATGATGAACATGGATGCTAGGTCTGTTAGACCTGGGGTCTCCAATCTTCTTCTGGTCCTTTAGGAACTGAGCTGCATGGCTGGAGGTGAGAGGAGGGGCAAGCCAGCAAAGTTTCATCTGCATTTACACTTGCTCCTCATTACTCACTTTAGGTGTCACTGTCTCCCACGATCCCAGGATGGGACTGTCTAGCTGCAGAACAAGATCAAGCCTCCCACTGATTCTGCATTATAGTGAGCTGTATAATTATTTCCTTATATATCACAATGTAATAATAATAAAGTGTACAATAACTGCAAGGAACTTGAATCATTCCCAAACCAGCTCTCTCTCCCCAGTCCATGGAGAAACTGTCTTCCACGAAACCTGACCCTGGGGTCAATAATGGTTGGGGACCACTCTGTTAGACCTTCACTGGCTAATAAAATACCTATGAAGAATGTGGATCTGTCATGGTTACAGGTCGCAGTCAGTCTCGGAAACAGACTGGACGCTTCCAGAGCCAGGGAGTCATTTGTTCCTTCACTGTAGGGTTAGAAACACAAGCACAATTTCTAACACCTAGGAGACCTTTCAATTGCTGAAGATGAATAGATCTCAGAAATGCCAAGATTAGCCCCTTATTAAGTCAGTTTTTTTCCCCTTTAATATAGTAGAATAAGAATCTTCTGTTTACTAGCACTATTTCTCTTGTGATTCCTTTGATCATCTACTTTAATAGGGAAAGAACACATATTGTCAGCATAAAGGATTTTGTCTGAAATCACTCCCAACACACAATTTTTTAACAATCAAGTCCGACCCCATGAACTGTAGCCTACCAGGCTCCTCTGTCCATGGGATTTTCCAGGCAATAGTGCTGGAGTGGATTGCCATTTCCTTCTCCAGGGGATCTTCCAACCCAGGGATCAAACCCAGGTCTCCCACACTGTAGACAGACACTTTACTGTCTGAGCCATGGGAGGGGCTCTAAGTCATTTAGTGTTTTTTTCCCTTTAACATAGTAGAATAAGAATCTTCTATTTACTAGCATTATTTCTCTTGTGATTCCTTTGATCAACTACTTTAATAGGGAAAGAACACATATTGTCAGCATAAAGGTTGTTGTCTGAAATCACTCCCAACACACAATTTTTTAACAAGCAAGTCCTATTTACCATAATGAAAAACTCACTGGCGGCAAGTTCGTACAAAAAATCAGACTCCAGGTTTTCTAACATTCTAATATTTCTTAACCCTGAGATTCCTCTCTATTCACAACAAAAGATTACATCCAGAAAGCAAGAAAGTTTTAACCTATGGGTGTGAGAGAGAAACAAACAAAGTGCCCCTGAAACCAAACATTTGAAGGGTAGGGAGAAAGGTGACTGAACAGGCACTCTGGCTTCATGCTCAGAGCAGTCAGAAGTATGTCTGCCTTCCTCCATGGCACTGGTCCAAATCTGCTACAAACTCTGGCTGTTTCCACCCATCAACAGATAATGAAGCTGATTTCACAGACCCTGGCTAGCATTCTTTAAATTAATACAATGGGGAAAAACAGAAGAAAGTATAAAATATCAGAATGTATCACAGAGAATCATTCCACAAACTTCAACTACATTTTGGTCAGAAAGTTTATGAAAACACTAATCAATAGCTTTCCTTTCCCCTAACCTGCTCCTATTCACACATTCCCTTAAAAAAGTGGTCAGCTCATAGCAGCTCCTTCAAAAAGACTAAATACTGTATAGCAAGGAAATAATTCTTGAGAGGAGTGGTGCTTTAGGTACACACTAAAACAGGAAAGGACATTATATAGGAAAAAATATGCTCTTTCCCTCTTAGAGTGTGGCAAGTCTTATATGAGTTTTAGAAATACATTAGAAACTGATTATTCTATTAATGAATCATACTGAAATCTCATTACTAATTTTTATAACCAAGGTATTTCCAACTAAACACACACTTGTTCAGCAATTATGCTGCAGTTATTATTTTTAATGGAGCATGAAGATTACTGGTTTTGTGCTCTTTGTCAGTGATGGATCTCTTAACAGAGAGAGATAAGCCAGGATTTTTACTCCTGGACTCCAAGACACTTACATGCATTTCAGGAGCACAGCGTCCTAACAGGTCAATCAAAGCTGCATAAAAGGTCATGATGGCATTTCCCATGTGGATGGTATCATCCTCTTCCTCTTCTGTATCACTTTCATGGATTTTTCAAAAGAAACAAAGAAAAGCAAACAGGATAATAAAGGAACATTTCAGATTTATTACATACTTCTCAAAGAAAAGGTACCAGCATGGTAATTAGTTCTGCCTCTGACACTTTTCACATATGTGTTTAATATAAGCTTGTCATTTCTAAGAGAAAAAAATGGATTAAAGATATGATTTGAGATTCTATCACCAAGAACACATGTGTGGGAAATTTAATACCAAACATCCTTTGAAAGGAAAAAGACTTGTTAATTTGATGGTGTCTGCTTATTTCTACTGGCAAATTGATGGATGGAATTGGTAAATTTGATTTTCTATACAATACACAATTAGAGAAAAGGTGATAAAGATCTGTCCTACAAGACTCCTAGAACAGTGATTTTCCCAGAGTACTTCATAAACGTGATTTCACTTACTTGTCTTTCTGTTTACTGTGCCCAACCACCCGCTCCCAAGTAATATGACATGAAAAACATAAATATTTCATTATTTCATTGATGAGAGATAAATCTGGATGGCCCTGGAAGATCACCTCATTCTTCCCTTTGGAGGCCTGGCAGACAGCTGCCTCAGCTGGACTTAACTGTTTGCAGAGTGACAGGAAGACTTGTTGACAATATTGTTCCTGGCCTGCAAGGCTGTCTTCCAAGCTCTCAAGTGCACAACCACTCATGTGATACTTGACCAGCAAGCTCTTGATGTATATTCTACTACTTAGAAAAACTAAGGGATCCCTAGTTTGTCAACAACTAACTGATAAATATATAACATGCTTTTGGAGTGCTACTGTCCTGGAACCCTTGCCTTAAAGTAAATAGAACATTTATCCCAGATCTCTAAGTGGGAGAACCAGGATTTGCAGGACAACTTCTCTGCTTGGAAGTTTTTTTCCACTAAGCCTTATGTTATACTACACCAACAGTACTAGCAGTGTGGTTACATGTCCCCCAAGCAGGACACTCAGCTCCACAGATTAAAAGAATAGGAAGCTGGAACTTCCCTGGTGGTCCAGTCATGAAGACTCCACACTTCAACTGCAAGAGAGACAGGTTCCATCTCTAGTTGGGGAACTAAGAACCCAAATGTCACGTGATGTGGCAAAAAAAGGGCAGGGGGCAATGTGCCTGGGTGAACTTATTGCTGGAACTGAGTTAACAACAAATACACTGGTGAAATGTAAGTCAGTCACTGCCTCCCTTTATCATCACCAAGTCCTAAACAAAGCATTTTATTTCTCAAAATGACAACATCCCCTTTTCTTTACTTTGCCAATATACCATTTTACTTAAGTCCCCATCCTCTTGCTAAAGGCCTCTTTCTCACTTACAATTATCATGAAAACTCATTCCAGCTATCCTCCCAGTAAACTCTAACTTCAAAGGCTCATCTGTCATCTTTTATAATAACTCACTATGCCATAGAGCCTTAGGAAAATTCACAAAATACATCTCCTTCTACAATCTCAGTTTCTTTTTACTAAATCCACACAATATTCCTGATGTCTCTTTGTTCATTCACCCTATTCCAGCAGCAAATTTCATCCTTTCTCCCAAAACACGTTTGATTTTCAGGGGAAGAAATCCTGAGTACTGGCGTATTACACTACAATTAAGAGAACAAAAATTTATTTTGTAAAATTAAAAGTCAAGTAGTATCGGTGAATTTTAAGAGTGTGTATATTTGACCTACGGGGTTTTGCTGGATCCCATAGTTGGTGAGGGACCATCTCGAGAGGGATCCTCGGCTATTTTTATGGCTTCTTCCATGGCTGCGAGCAGGCCATTCCCACCTTCCCCCCTCAAGGCAGGACCGAAACACTCAGGCCTCCGGATGAGCAATCTCACCACGACATTTGCATTCTCCTCCACGCTTTCCCCTAGGATCAAAGGGGAAACAGGAAGAAACAAGCATTGACTACTTGGAAGTTCAGATGAAACAACGTTATACTAATTCATTTACATCTGAAGAAAAATAACTAAAATCAAATAAGGCAGTAGCAGAGCCAAAGTTCAAACCAAATGACTAGGGTTCTGTACATAAGACACAGGAAAGCACTTTTCTTTCAATTTACATATCAAAGTAAAGAAAAGCATGATGGAGACAGAAACTATTTATTTTGTTAATTTGTTACACAGAGTGAAGATCCTAGCTATTATTAGAGTCTAATGATATAAAGAGCAAGAATCTAAGTGCCTAAAAATTTTAATTTAATAATGAAAGCCTAGCATGTATCAAAATAAATATTTTAAAATAAATGATTACTGTGAAAAAACTTAATGATTACAAAATAGTCAATTTCTTTACTACTATTTACTTCCTTCATGAAAAGGCTGGGATGCCTCATTATTTTACGCCTTTTTTTTTAAATAATGTTTTAAAAAAACCCTACGAGATCCACCCTACCATTACAGAAGACAGCAAATCTGAGAAAGTCAAGATATCTCTCTCCTTCAACTGGATTCCACCCAATGTCTGGATAACCCTTTGACACTAGCATCTGGCAACTCTGCAATCCACAACCAGCCAAATACCGAACCACCTACAACAGAGAAGATAAGCATAAGCATCACCCGTGGGGTGAGAACCCGTTTAGATGCTTGCACTAGACATGGTAAATCATATCCTCAAAGGACGGTTTAAAAATCACTTGCAGAAACACATTCATTTTAATCTCATAACCATCTACATGAACTCCCTGTAATAAAACCATAGAAATCAAGAAATACTGACAAATCATAACAAGGTGCTGTCACAGTAAGAATGTTTACAAAGCAACTTCATGAAAGAAAAATACCCCTAAATTTCATGCCATATGAGACTTTTACCCACAGGAGTTGTAATACTGATAAACTTCAAAAATGCCTAATGATTTCTGGCCCAATATAAAACCTGAATCCATCTGAGATATTGAAAGTTCCACCTGAGATATAAAGATGTTTTAAAGAAGTTAATTACTCCCAAACTAAAGTATCAGTTTAATGGGGGGATAGGTGTGTTGACAGAACACCCTAGAGAGATAGAGAAATCTAAGCTCAGAGAAGCTTAGAGTCAAATATCCTTAGGCTCAAACCTGACCTGCATTAGGGCTTAGTCTATCATGAACCATGTATCATGTCTTAGTGTCCTGAACCATGGGTTTACTATCTGTAAAGTTTGGGGTAACACTCCCTACCTTTCTGTATTGTTAAATTTAACACATTAAAATTTCTAGTTAGCTTGGTATTTTAAAATATTCCATCTTATGTGAATATTGATCCTCTACAAGATTTCATCACAGAACCAGTTTTAAAAAGAAATGCCTAAAGCAGATGGTAAGAGAAGCAACTTATTAAAAAAAAAAAAATTACATCTAGCTCAGTCACAAGTGAAGTCATTCTTAAAAATAAACACATAATACAGCTAAAAATATTTTACATCATCCTCATTGAGGTATAATTTATGTACAATAAACTCATCTATTTAAAGTATAAATTCAATGAGCTTTGAGAGATTTATCCACCTGTAGAACACCCACAATGAAGATGCAGAGTGTTTCCACTGCTTCTCAGATCCCATGCTTTTTGCAGTCCATCCCTCCCTACAAGCCGAGGTCTTGATCACCTGTTTTCTGCCACTACAGACTAGTCTGCATGTTCTAGGACACTGATACCTGCAGTCACACACTGTGGGTCTTTCTGAGTCTGGCTTCTTTCATTCAGAATAATGACTGAAATTCATTCATGTTAGAGTACATGTCAGCAATCCATTCCTTTTAAAGCCTAATCATGGCATTTTGCTACTTATGGAAATATCCCAGTTTTTTTTTTTTTTTTTTTTTTGACCAGCTGATGGATGTTTGAGTTGTCTCCAGTTTTGGGCTCAAGTGAGTAAAATTGTTAACAATATTCATGTACACATCTTTGTAGAGACATACATTTATATTTCTATTGAGTAAATACCTAGTACCAGAAAGGTTAGGCATGTATTTATGATAAGTGAATATTTAACTTATTAAAAATAATGCCAAACTGCTTTTCAACTGACTAACCATTTTTCATCCCAACAGCAATAGATGAATGTTCCAGTTGCTCCAAAGCCTACTCAGCATTCAGCATTGTCTACTTTAAAAAATAAATACTAGCCATTTTATCAGTGTGTAGATAAAAATATTTTGGATTATATATGGAAAAAATTTTCCAGAGGTTATTCAGAGATGCAAAGCTGCATGATGCTTGACTAGCACATCAGAAGGATTTGAGGAAGAATACACTTTTTAATGCCTTCAACAGCTATGCACTGACTGGAAAAAAGCGGAGAGTGACAGAGAAAAAGAAAGCCCTGTGTTCACTGGCCTTATATTATACAAAGAAGTAGATTTTGAAAAATACATATAGATTTTAAATATAAGTTTAAACCATAAATATTTAAACTACAGCACAGATAAGGAAGAGTAGAAAGGTAGCTTTGGAGCAATGACTGGAAGGATGTCTGGAAAAGACCCATGAGGACATCCGGCGAAAGAATACTCCAGATGGAGAGAACAGCAAGTACCAAGGTCCCAGGGCAAGGGCAGACCTGGCAAGTTCCCGTCACAGCAAGGGGACCAGTGTGGCTGGAGTAACAAGAACTGGAGAGTGGCAAGAAATGAAGTAAGACAATATGTGATAGTCAGATAGGGTAGGAACTATTCAAATGCCTTTTACTGTTGCTCAAAGTGAGAAAGAAAGTCTAGAAGGTTCTGGGCAGAAGATTAACATGAAACTTTCAAGAGACTCACTCTGGCTGCAGGGGGGGCTCAGGTAGACTATTTAGAATGTAACTGCAAGTAAAATATGGGTTAAATTTATCCATATTTTGGTAAACATAGATATGGCTTACTATGATTAGAATGCACAGCCTTTAGTATAACTAGATATACCTTGCACTGTAATATGCAAACTTTTGTGATATAAATTATATACATGAGATGTTAAAACAACCTTTTAAGAAAGTAAATATGCATAACGTAAAAGTGACAGCAGATTATTGTAAAAGGACAGAAACATCCAAGAATATAAAGATTCTCTTTCCAAAGAAAAATGCATGTGACTGGAGAAAATATCTTAAATTTCTTGTTCTTTATAACTTAAAATTATATTACATATAATAGTATGTATACTATTACATAATAACACATAGTGTATTAGTCACTCAATCGTGTCTGACTCTTTGCAACCCCATGGACTCTAGCCCACCAGGTTACTCTGTCCATGGAATTTTCCAGGCAAGAACACTGGAGTGGGGAGCTACTTCCTTCTCTAGGGAATCTTCCCAACCCAGGAATCAAACCCATGTCTCCTGCAGCACACAGAGATTCTTTACTGTCTGAGCCACCAGGGAAGTCTATTACATATAATAAGTATAACATATTTATAATACATAGTATATTATAGTTATAACAACCTATAATTATAACTATTTATAGCTAAATATCTTGAGAAACAACTATAAACAACTGTAACTCACACAAGCACAGCGGGCAGAGATTGTGCCTACCTTTTCCAGATCTGGCTCCCGCAAAGCTAAAGCTAGTTCATTATTATCCATCACCGAGGCTGCTGCCACATCCAGTGGTGTTGAACCTCTCATAGCTGGTGAGGCTGTCGATTAAATCAAAGATGGAATAAAACCTGAATTGTAAGATAACTCTGAATCCCATATAAAGACATACTTTCACACAGAATTTCATTTCTAAATACAATGCACATTGTACCGATCCAAAATAATTTAAAGTTTAGTTTTAAAATCCAGTTTGTATATCACTTTTATCTTAAAGATTCAATGAAAGTCATACATTTACTTACCAAGACCAACACTGCTGTTTTCCAGTAAATAACTGAGATGATCAAACATAGCTTTCTGATTCTGCCTACTTATACGACAGAAGTAACAGAGAAAACGGCAACAGTTGGCCACCATCTTCGGAAAAGTGATTTCCTACATAAAGAGCATTTAGTTAGCTGGGAAAGCAAAGAATCTTTGTTAATAGTGAGTTCTGAAGCTGAGGTCTCAGTCAGATTGCCCATCCATGTGTGCCCATGTCTACCAAGCCTCGGGTACTGAAGACCTCTGAATGTCCAGATGAGGGCTCACCTAGTCCTAGAGCCACCAAAAATCAAGCCTGGCACTAACAGGAAACCTCACTATTGTCAATGGTTTGATATGGAATTAATCTACAGCCCTATACTTAAAGGTAGCATGAGCCTACTTTGGGATTCAGGCAGGCTCAACTGTGATTCTTGACGCCCACTATTAGCTGTGCTTCTGTGGAAAATTAAACTATCTCACTGATTCTATTCTGCAAAATTGGAATAAGATGGATAAAATTTACTTTAGGCAAAGGAAGGATAGTTCAATGAGGCACTTTGTGAAAAATACCCAGTTTAATATTTGGAACCACATAATAGCGACTGAACTGAACTGAATAGGATGTTCTTATCATCAACGTTGTTGTTGTATTATTATTAAGATTCCACGAATTCAGACCTTCCCTGACTGGCACATGACTTGTCTCCTGTGATGAACACTCTTCCTGGAAGGTCTTATCTGCTAGGCCCCAGCAAACATATCTCCCTTGACATCTAGATCTTATTCTAGTATACCATAGATCATCCCCAAAGATTCCAAGTTCTTATTAAACAGAATATTTTATAAATATCTTCATAAGTTTGTCTAACCAAGAGTCTGAACATGAGAAATATGGACTCAGGAGTTCAGTGGAACCAACTGTTGTCTGAATCAAGGGAACAGTTGGGTCTGGAGAGCATGTTTTTGTTATGGACTTTGAATGTGATGGAAATGTATTTAATTTTATAAAAATTAGCATACCATTAACTGTTATAGTTTCCAAATATCTTCTAAATAAGAATAATATAGAAAATAGCAAGTTACATGACAAATTATCAGGTTTCCCTGGTGACTCAGATGGTGAAGAATCTGCCTGCAACACAGGAGACCTGGGTTCTATCCTTGGGTCTGATCCCTGAGTCAGGAGATCCCCTGGAAAAGGGAATGGCAACCACTCCAGTATTCTTGCCTGGAAAATTCCATGGACAGAGAAGCCTGGTGGGTATAATCCATGGGATCACAAAGAGTTGGATACAACTGAGTGACTAACACGTTCACTTTTACAAGCAAATTATCAATATCAAAGAAAAAAACTTCAGTCAGGCCTCTTTATCTGCAGGTCACACATCTGCAGATCAAACAAAAAGCAAAAACTACAGAATGTTCTAAAAAGCAAAACTACAGAATGTTCTAAAAAGCAAAACCTGAGTTTGCTATGTGCCAGTAACTATTTATATAGCATCTATATTAGGTTTTATAAGTGATCTAGACATGATTCAGAGTATATGAGAGAATGTGCATAGGCTTTACACAAATACTATGCATTTAACCTAAGGGACCAGAGAATCTGTGGATTTTGGTATCTGCAGTAAGGTCCTGGAACCAATCACCTGTGGATCCTGTAGAGGTGACTGTAGAAGCACACCCACCTCTCAATCTGTAAGGGATTGTTTAAAAAACAGTCCTAAGAGGATTTACAAAATTCACATCAAGAACACACAATGAATGTACTCTAGGAAGCTGTAGTAAATGGCATGCCAAGAATTTAAGGGTTTCCTTTACCTTGGACTCTCCACCTCCAAGGACATTCACCATGACCTCCATCACTGTCTCATGCATCCCAAGTGCCCTCATGAGATTAGGATGCTGGTAAAACACTTTATTGTTCATGATATCCCTAGAAAGGACAACAAAAGTATAAGCGAAGCAAAGTGTTGTAGCAAAATTTAAACAAAAATTTATCTGAGATCATGATAAGTATTTTGGAAATAATTACTGGCATGTATGGACAAGTAAGAGAAATCATCACCAAGCCTTAAAAGTAAACAAGGATAATTGGGCTTTTCTCAAAAATACAGAAAGTTTTCCAAAGATATTATACAAATCATTTACTCTTTGTAAGAAATGCACTAAATAAGTAAATATTCATTTATATGGCATAGAGTTTGGGACACTTATCATTCCTAATTCCATGGATATCCAAATTCAACCTTATTTTGTACAGAAATATGAAGCAGTGTTATTCTTACATTCATATGAAAGTTCCTATACAAATAATTGCTGTATAAGTATCTCTTCTTTTCATATACACTGTTTTTAGAACTATATTCATGATTTGTATGTTTAAGAACAGTAGTGTCACTTCCTGCTACATTTATGTTATTATTCTGGTGAAATTCTTTTAAAGGCGATGTATTCTCCAAGAGACACCGAACTAAACTGAAGTCCAGGTTCAAGTAATCCTACTCATTAAAAGGGACATTTAAAGAAATGGCAGGAAATGATACCTAAAATGTTTCATTATTATTGCATTACATATTATTATAATATGCAAAGAACTGATGCTTTTGAACTGTGGTGTTGGAGAAGACTCTTGAGAGTCCCTTGGATTACAAGGAGATCCAACCAGTCCATTCTAAAGGAGATCAGTACTGGGTATTCATTGGAAGGACTGATGCTAAAGCTGAAACTGCAATACTTTGGCCACCTCATGCGATGAGTTGACTCACTGGAAAAGAGTCTGATGCTGGGAGGGATTGGGGGTGGGAGGAGACGGGGACGACAGAGAATGAGATGGCTGGATGGCATCACTGACTCGATGGACATGAGTTTGAGTGAACTCCTGGAGTTGGTGATGGACAGGGAGGACTGGGGTGCTGTGATTCATGTAGTTGCAAAGAGTAGGACACGACTGAGCATCTGACCTGAATTGAACTGAAAGGCATTTTTAAAGATCTTAATGTTTTAACAATCATCGCAAAAGAGAACTCGGTTAATTTTTATTTTTACATATATCAAATCATGCAAGAGTCTTTTCCATAAAACATTTTTCTGTCAGAATCAGAGCAAGAAAATAACATACAACTGATAGGAAACTTGAAGCTTTACTTTTGAATCTGATTACTTTAACTGAGTTACTCATCTTTTCTTTAGTCCTATTCTAGCTATATCAACAAAGTGGAATAGTATGATTATTTTCTTTTAGTTTTAGTTCTTCACTTTTAATTTATTAATCAGTTTGTTCAGGTTGTGCTTATGAAGACAGCTTTTAGGTAGCACTACTCAGAAAAATGACTTGGGGGCCCAGGGCTAATCGTGTGTGTGTTCAGCTGCTCAGTTGTGTCCAACTCCAGCCCCACAGACTGTAGCCCGCCAGGTTCCTCTGGACACGGAATTTTCCAGCCAAGAATACTGGAGTGGGTTGCTATTTCCTACTCCAAATCTTCCTGACCCAGGGATTGAACCAGCGTCTCTTGTGTCTCCTGCATTGGTAGGCAGATTCTTTACCACTGTGTCACTTGGAAAGCAACCCAGGGATAATATTAGGTCTGATCTAGTTCACGCAAAGACAAATAAGGTAAAGGCCTCCTTTCCTTCACAAATGATAGCAGCATATTTGCCAAGAGAACCTCAACTCTCAAACCACAGATGTAATCATGAGATTTGCCCTCCTGTTAATTCAAATCCTTTTACATGACCGAACTTTGGAAGGTATCTAATTGAAAAATCTCGTTTGCTTTTAGTTCAAGGTAAATTAAACGGATCTTTAATTCTACCACCAGCAGGCAGGTTGTCACTCATTAAATGTGTCACTTGGGATCTTTCTAATCCCACAAAAAAAGTAGCATTTTATCTTGTTTCATAATCATTTTGAGTTTTATCCCTATTGAGTGATGTTTATGTTAATAGTACCTCTTACTGTTACATGGTCATTTAGAAAGAAGTACTCTCCATTTCCTGGAAGACTTCCTTTCTCATTTAATTAAGATCACTTCTCACCAGAGGCTCCCTCAGGTTAGATTTAAGCACTAATATTCCAAAAAAAGGCTCATGCACAGACAGTCATAAATAAAGAACATAAAATTAGCTTATGTTGTTTCAATCTCTTTGTTTTCTTTCTTTGTCCCAAAAGTACACTGATTTTTAGTATGCAATCATTATAAGGATTTCTGGAATATAACCTCTCCAATTTGGGATTTCAAACATTTAATAGTCCCACAGGAAATACAAAGCATAATGTTCTGAATTTAAAATGTACATAAATATCACATAATTTGTGTCTTTCCATACCTCGTTTTTTTTTTTTTTTTTCCCCTCAGAATGAATTTTTTAGCCAGAGAAAACATCGGTTATTCTGTTTCCTTAGTTGTTTTTCAAAGAGCCAACTCCACGGTTTTTTAATCCTATTTATGGATTACTTGTGGATGGTAAAGACTCCGCCTTCAATGCAGGCGATTCCTGGAGAAGGGAATGCCTACCCACTCCAGTATCCTTCCCTGGGGGATTCCATGGACAGAGGAGCGTGGCAGGCTACAGTCCACAGAGTCACACAACACAACGGAGTGACTAACATACACACACTATTAGTGTTTAATTTTACCTGTCACTAGATATCATTATCTCCTCTTTTATCTGTTATTCAAAGAACCAAATTAGCTTCTTTGGTAGTGAGGGGCCTACGTATTTGTCTTTTGCATCACTTTTCAGCATTCTACATTCCAGAGTTTTACATCTTTACATTTAGGTATTTCTTTCTTATGAATATTATATAGCTTAATATAAGCTTTTATTTTTCTCTGGTTATTTTAATTCTCTTATATTTTCTTTTTTAAAGATTTTTTTTTATGTGGACCATTTTTAAGTCTTTATTGAACTTACTACAATATTGTTTCTGTTTCATGTTTTAGATTTTGGCCATGAGGTATGTGGGATTAGCTCCCCAACCAGGGATTGAATCCACACTCTCTGCACTAGAAGGTGAAGTCTTAATCACTGGACCACAGGGAAGTCCCTCTCTCATATTTTCTGATTCCCAAACCATGCAAGCTTGTTAATGACTGCTTACATATATGCATATATGTGCCAGTAACATACTCACTGAAACAGATTACCTCCCACTCTTCTGAATTCCATTTTCTTTTCCATTATATACACACAGCCTTTAGAAGGCCTTTCAATGAGAACTATGTGACCTTTTGTTGAATTATGATCACTAGTTTTGTAGTTGAGAATTCTAAACATTGTTTCTTTCTAAGTGTCTGGGCTTTTCTATTTGCTTTCAAAATATTCTATTTATCACTGGCTTTATGGAGTTTCACTACAATCTACCCAGCTGTGGGTGTGGAAATATTTGTACTCTGCTGCTGCTGCTGCTAAGTCGCTTCAGTCATGTCCAACTCTGTGCGACCCCATAGGAATAGGTAAATTCATGTTTGTCATCAGTTCTAGAAAACCTCAAGCCAACAGCTCTCCCAAGTTCTCCTCTATAGTTCATCTATTCTGTCTTTTTCATAAATCCTATTCAGCATATTAAGGATCTTCTTATACTGTTCCCCAGGTTTCTTAACTTCTCCATCAGTGCTGCATTACTAATCTCCTCAGATCTATGATTCCATTTATTAATTCTCTTCAGTTTTATTTATCTTTACTCTTGATACTTTTATTTATCACTGTTCTTAATGCCAATTATTATATTTTTCACTTCTAGAACTTCTCTGTGGATATTTTTCAATTTTTCATGAGACTTTTTGTGTGTCTCATTTTGAGGATTTCATTTGTTTATTAGCATTTTTAAACATTTTAGATATAGTAACTTTGTGTTCTCTTTGTGGCTTTCTGTGACTTGAAGTTCTTGGGGGAGGTGTTCTAACTCCACTCTTCACTGTACCTGCAGACCAGCCTGTGGTGCACTATTTTCTTAGGTGCTCTGAACTTTCGGACTGGGGGCTAATCTTTGGCAGCATGGAGGCTTTTCCTGTTCACAGTGAACTGAGTTGAGAAAGCACAGCTTCAGGCCAAATTTTATGTTTTGTATTTCCTCAGCTAGTGGATCCTTAGACTATGCATGAGGCATAAATGTTAACCCTGTCTAAGGCAAGCAGATGTCAATTGCTACATATAGGATGGATAAACAACATGGTCCAATTGTATAGCAAAGGGAACTACATTCAATATCTTGTGATAAAACATAAAGGAAAAGAACATGAAAAAGAAAACAAAAACATATATATATATATATATATATATATATATATATATATATATATATATCCGAATCACTTTGTTGTATATCAGAAACTGAGACAACTTGTAAATCAACTATAATTCAATAAAGAAAATGTTAACCCTGAAATTTACATAAAGTACAACCTATGATGTTGAATTTTCAGAATAGTTGTTTTATCCCCCATTATTTTCTCAGGAGACATGGAGAAACTTCTTTATTATCTCCTGCTGGTAATATCTGTACCCCTACAGATTTTAATGTGTTTTTATTAATCTGTATTTTTATATATGATTGGATATCACTGAGAAACTAATAAAAAAACAAATCTAAGATATTTGTCATGTACCACAGCCACCTTGGCATCTATTTGTAAAATTAGTCATGCTTTATTATTAAGCAATTTTCCTATTTAGCTTTAAAACATAATCTCTATAAAACTGACAATCTAATGATCATAAAATCTAGATGGTGTATTTATGCTAAAGTGCCTGCTGTGCTACTACTGGGATAAACAGAAAGAAGACGTTTATAAGTCAAAGGTTATGATATCAATAGTTAAATAACTTACCCTAATCCACGAATCATAAGTTTCTCTTCCTCTTTGCCCATTCTCACACTTAGCAGAGAACGAATCTGACCAAGAGATGCCAGCAGACTGATGGTATCCTCCACAGAGACACCATTTATAGTGTAGGTCTTTGGCAGAGCCCGTACCAGACCCCCAATGCCATCATACTGTCGATGGAGCAATACAAACATGGCCCTCACCAACTCAGGGTCTTCAATAACAGACTCTTGAGCCCATCGGACCATGGTCTCAGAAATCAACTGCTGAAGAGTGGCTGCAAAGTAATCATGGATACTTAAGAAAGGAAAATAATAAGGCAGATTAGATGGGCATTTCAAATGCATATTTTAGATAACCCAAAAGTGAAAGTGAAGTCACTTAGTCATGTCTGACTCTTTGCTACCCCATGAACTGTAGCCTACCATGCTCCTCTGTCCATGGGATTTTCCAGGCAAGAGTACTGGAGTGGGTTGCCATTTCCTTCTCCAGGGGATCTTCCAACCCAGAGATCGAACCCGGGTCTCCTGCATTGTAGGCAGATGCTTTACCATCTGAGCCACCAGGATATAACCCAAACTGGCAACTATATTTCTACAAAAATTGAAAAGGAACAATTTTTTGAAAAAATATATTCTTTAAACAATTATCAGTGTCAGTGTGTCAATAAAGATGAGTTAACAGGCATGCAAGGATAAAAATACACAAACTATCTTTAAAAACTATTCTTATAACTAAGGCATTTCAGTTCAGTTCAGTTCAGTCGCTCAGTTGTGTCCGACTCTTTGCGACCCCATGAATCGCAGCATGCCAGGCCTCCCAACTCCCGGAGTTCACTCAAACTCATGTCCATCGAGTCGGTGATGCCATCCAGCCATCTCATCCTCTGTTGTCCCCTTCTCCTCCAGCCCCCAATCCGTCCCAGCATCAGGGTCTTTTCCAATGAGTCAACTCTTCGCATGAGGTGGCCAAAGTATTGGAGTTTCAGCCTCAGCATCAGTCCTTCCAATGAACACCCAGGACTGGTCTCCTTTAGAATGGACTGGTTGGATCTCCTTGCAGACCAAGGGACTCTCAAGAGTCTTCTCCAGCACCACAGTTCAAAAGCATCAATTTTTCTGTGCTCAGCTTTCTTCACAGTCCAACTCTCACATCCACACATGACCACTGGAAAAACCATAGCCTTGACTAGACGGACCTTTGTTGGCAAAGTAATGTCTCTGCTTTTTAATATACTGTCTAGGTTGGTCATAACTTTCCTTTTAATTTCATGGCTGCAATAAGCATCTGTAGTGATTTTGGAGCCCAGAAAAATAAAGTCTGATAACACTGTTTCCACTGTTTTCCCATCTATTTCCCATGAAGTGATGGGACTGGATGCCATGATCTTAGTTTTCTGAATGTTGAGCTTTAAGCCAACCTTTTCACTCTCCTCTTTCATTTTCATCAGGAGGCTTTTGAGTTCCTCTTCACTTTATGCCATAAGGGTGGTGTCATCTGCATATCTGAGGTTATTGATATTTCTCCCAGCAATCTTGATTCCAGCTTGTGCTTCTTACAGCCCAGCGTTCCTCATGATGTACTCTGCATATAAGTTAAATAAGCAGGATGACAACATACAGCCTTGATGTACTCCTTTTCCTATTTGGAATCAGTCTGTTGTTCCATGTCCAGGTCTAACTGTTGCTTCTTGACATGCATATAGGTTTCTCAAGAGGCAGGTCAGGTAAGCTATTTCAAAATTATAGCACCTTTTCCAGAACTACTATTAGCAATCCATAGGGAAATCAATGGGTTATCCTATTACTTTTTTTTTTCTTTGTTTCGTTCATTTCCTCCCAAAAGATTTGACATCATATATCCTTATAAAGGTCAGTCATGGTCATTCAAGGAGCTTGTTTTTTAATCCAACTGTCTCCTCATTTAAGTACTTAGTATTAGTGAGTAATCATGAAATTACATTTATCCTTCATTTAAGTACTTAGTATTAGTGACCTCATGAAATTACATTTCTACTTCAATTTGTATCCCTAAGTGTCACTTACAGTGTCTTCAAAGGATTTGACTGTGAAGCTGTATTAAGTTGAAAAGTTATCCCATGCACAGACGATTACTTGCAGTGAGATCAGCAATAACAGCACGTTCAGACCTCTTAAAACGCACAGTAAAATCATCAAAGCCAAGTAGGCCTGATGAGACTGACTCATGTTATTGTTGTTCAGTCGCCAAGACGCATCTGGCTCTTCGTAAGCTCACAGGCTGCAGCATTCCAGGTGTCTCTGTCCCTCAACATCCCCGGAGTGTGCCCAAGATCATGTCCAGTGAATTGGTGATGCCATCGAGCCAGCTCATCCTCTGTTGCCCTTTTCTCTTTCTGCCTTTAATCTTTCCCAAATCAGGGTCTTTTTCAGTGAGTCATCTGTTCACATCATGGGGCCAGAGTATTGAAGCTTCTGATTCAGCATCAGACCTTCCAATGAATATTCAGGGTTGATTTCCTTCAAGACTGGCTGGTTTGATCTCCTTACTGTCCAAGGGACTCTCAAGAGTCTTAATTCATACATAGGTACTAAATTCCTATCATCAATACACTGGCTGATTTCCAAAAGAAAATGCTAATCTGTTTTAATCTATTCCTTATTAAAGAAAAAAAAAAAAAAAAACCACAGCTCAGATTACCATCTGAGAACCTGCCCACAATGCAGGAGACCCGGATTTGATCCCTGGGTCAGGAAGATCCTCTGGAGAAGGAAATGGCTACCCGCTCTAGTATTCTTGCCTGAAGAATTTCATGAACAGAGAAGCCTGGCAGGCTACAGTCCAAACAGGGTTGCAAAGAGTCAGACACACTTTACTTTTCACCAATTTTAACCAAATATAAAATTTAGATAAAATGCCAATATACTTCTACATATCTCAAAACCATGTAGTCATTGTTAATAGGTCAAAATCATAAACCTGATAATAACAAAATATGCTTCATAAGATACTCTGAACTCTGATTTTGAAGACCTGACTCAAATGTGTGATACCAAAAAATAAATTTAGAAGTAAATATATGGATAAAAGATTTCCAATGTAAGTTAGTGGGAAAAAACACAAAATTTGCATGAGTTTGTTTTTTTTTCTTTCCATAAAAGCTGTTAATAAACTGACACTGCCTTTTAAATGAATGGAGTCTCAGAAGTGAGACAGTAAACAAGCTGATCTTACAGACCTACTTCATGAACCCTTTCTGGATAAGTGTGCAGGTCTGAGAGACCCACTGCCTCAGTGTGCTTTATTTGGTTTCACAGAGTATCAGTTATGATATCAGCTATGACTTTTCAGTTAAATAGGAGGTGGATGAATCAGAAATGCATAAGGCTCTAGGAAATATTTCCAAACCAAAATATAGTTACAGACAATATCTCTTTAACTTTAAGAAAAGGTTTATTTAACTTGATGCAAGAATATTTGAAGGTCAACAGCAAATATTTAGATATGAAGGCTAAATTATTCATTTTATACCTTCTCTTGATAGACTCTGATACAATTCCTGTCTTATTTATTTTAATTGGAGGCTAATTACTTTACAATATTGTAGTGGTTTTTGCCATACATTGACATGAATCAGCCATGAAATCTTTACTTCTCTAGGGATAGCCCATCCACCCTTACAAAACTGATATCTCTCAATCTGTTCCTGCAAATATAGTCTGATGCTGCTGTCTTCTTCTAGTGGCTATGGGGATCTACTTAACAATCTGATTCTTGCAAGTTGCAAATTCAATTTTCTCACTGGTTCACCTAGTATGATATTTGTTCAAACGATGAATAAATGTCATGGTGGAGTCATTTTGGCAGTGCCCTTTCATAGCTTACATGACTTCTTGGAGTCACTCTCAACTGGCTTTTCAGCTTGCTTCTTCTTCAGGTATGTCACCTTTTCTACCAAGGACAGCAGGCGTCCTCTAATAGTTAAATCATTGTTTCCATCCAGAGACCTATCTTCATCCAGCTCAATTCCTAGTAGGAAGAAGACAAAGAGAAATAAGAAAAGAACAAATAATGTTTAAAAAATACATTGGGGGGAAACAATTCTCAGGTTTTGCAATTTTTTCCACTTATAGCTTAAAGCAATGCTACCATGCCTAAAACATCTGAGGAAACCAAGTTAAGTGATCTTTTCCACTAGCATTCACAGGTAAGATTCATTCATTGCTCTCTTTTTCTGCTTTCTCTTTTTCCCCTGTTTTTGTGAGACTGGAGCTATCAGCAGCTAGCACAAAATACAAAGCCAAGCAGAGAGCAAAAAGACTCTTTTAGGAGTTAAAATCTATTCTACTACTTAAGCTAACCTTAGGCATCTCTTGACCTTGGGCACTGTCTAGACCTATGGTTCTGCCCTCCCTAAACACCCTGCTGACTTTTTATCCTCCTTACTTGCCTCCAGAAATATCAATGATATTTTAATAATTTGAGAGACAGTGCATATATAGTTAGATATCTAAAACTAAGGAATATTTTATGTCTGAAGCATTTTAGAGTATCCCTTTACTTATAGCATATGTGTGCATATTTATTTATAGTATAACCTTCTGGCAGTCATTTAGTGGTTCCTCATTCGTAAGCTGAATTAATATACTTTTACTGTCTTCATTAAAATAAAATACCACTTAAGATATGGCTAATTTGTCTTCTTTCATCAAGACACAGACTTATTCACATCACTGCATAAAGAGAGGGAAAAACCAACTGACTGGATTCAGAACATCCAATCAATTCCATTTTTAAAGTTCTAAGAATAAAAAGACGGGCATGTGTACTCAGTCGGGTCCAACTCTTTGCAACCCCATGGACTGTACAGCCTGCCAGGCTCCTCTGTCCATAAGATTATCCTGGCAAGAATACTGGAGAGGGTTGCCATTTCCTCCTCTACGGGATCTTCCTGACCCAGCGACTAAACCTGTGTCTCTCATATTGCAGGCAGATTCTTTACCACTGAGTCATCTGCTGCTGCTGCTGCTGCTAAGTCGCTTCAGTCGTGTCTGACTCTGTGTGACTCCATAGATGGCAGCCCACCAGGCTCCCCCATCCCTGGGATTCTCAAGGCAAGAACACTGGAGTGGGCTGCCATTTCCTTCTCCAATGCATGAAAGTGAAAAGTGAAAGTGAAGTTGCTCAGCCATGTCCGACTCTTAGCGACCAAAAGGACTTTAGCCCACCAGGCTCCTCCACCCATGGGATTTTCCAGGCAAGAGTACTGGAGTGGGGTGCCATTTCCTTCTGACTGAGTCATCTGAGAAGTCCCCAAAAGAGGGAAGAATTACCTTAACAGATTTGGGCTACTGACCTACAACTTACTGAAGTTCTTTAGGCATTAATTAATTTCAAACATGCCAGATTTCCTAGGTCAGTCCTTAAAAGGGGCCCCTCAACCAGTTGAAATATAACAGTCTATGAACAAACTTCTTTAGACTAAATCAACTTAAAACTTCCCTCTTTGACTAAAGTACCTGGTTACATGTCCCCATTGCCCGGGTCACTGAAGGAAGAAGAGGGAAAAAGAAAACAATGTTGGTCATGTTCTGCTTGTTCTTAATGCCTTTCTGATCTCTATACCCCTCAAGACTTTCCACATCAGAACTTTTGTACCAATATATGTGTACTAAAATATATATTCAGTAAGAGTTATAGGTCAAGAAGACCCTACCACAATGTGTCATCAAATCTTCATGAAAATCCAAGAGTTGGTCTCGGATTTCTTCAGGACATGGACATTCACTTTTGTCATCCTTAAAATTGAGAAGCATATTGATCTGAAAGTTTAGAAAAAACAAGAGGAAGAACTAGAGTAAAAGAAAAGTGAATCTAGGAATAGCACAATAAAGAAAATTGTAAAAATCAAAAATGTTCAAACTCTGCTTTTGAGTATTCATGGACTGGTGCCCAACAGATGAAAAATCATTATCTATTATTCAATCCAACAAATAACACAATCAAGTAATTCAAAGCTTAGCATCCTAAAACAGTCATATTATTTGAGTCTCTTTTCTCAGTTTCACAAAATGTTAGACCTGTGTATACTTAGTGTTCTTAAACCAATTAAGACCTAAATTTACTTTTTAAAGTTTTATTATCCTTCTAGATTTTTTTCTAGCTAATTTCCATGCACGATTGACTATTTTAAAGAACTATCTGTTAGAAGGATACAGCAAAGAAGGAAAACCAAACATAATTGAAGAGCTATATAATGGATCACTATGCCTTTTCTAATATTAATGGTTCAACTGAACAAACTGCAAGAAACTTTCTTCCATTTAAGTTTTAGATACAATAGTATTAAATTCATGAATGAAGAAAAGTCTGTTCCATAATTTTCCTTTATGAAACAATTATTAAGTTTTCCTTTTAGAGTTTTACATACGTAAATTTTTTGTTACACTATTATTTTGAGAAAATGATAGATTCATATGCTATTATAAGAAATAATACAAAGAGATCCTGTGTACTCTTTACTCTGTTACCCCACTATAGTGACATCTTGCAAAACAGTAGTACAGAATCACAACCAGGATACTGGCTCTGATACAGTCAAAGGAGAGAACAAGTCCATCACTTCAGCATCCCTCCTGTTAACCCTTTTATAACCATACCCTCTTTACTCTTCTTGCTCTTCATCCCTAATTCCTATCAACCACTAATCTGTTCTCCATTTCTATATTATTGGCATTTCAAGAACATTATACAAACAGAATCATACAGTATGTATACACACTACATGCATACTACATACATGTATTCCCATAGTGTCCTTTTGCCATCTGTAGTCTGTAGCGATATCTCATTTCATTTCTGATTTGGTAATTTCTGTCTTCTTTCTTACTTTGTTAATTCCTTTAGAATTTTATTGGTTTCACTAATTTTTAAAAATAACTAGCTTTTGGATTCCTTGATTTTTTAATTGTATTCTTTGCAGTTTCATTCATTTCTCCTCTGTTCTATATCATTGCCTTCTTTTCGCTTGTTTTGGGCTTATGTTGTTCTTTTTCTAAATTCTTGTGATGGCAGTTTAGATTTACTTTGAGTCTTTTGCTCTTTTATATATAAGTATTTAACGCAATAAATTTCTTTCTCACAGTTTCAGCTGTTTCCACAAAGTTTGATATGTCATATTCTTTCAGTTCAATGTATTTTTTATTTTGTTCTGAGATGTGTTCCTTGAACTAAGTGTGTTGTTTAGTTTCCAAGTGTTCAGAGATTTGCCTGTTATATTTCTGTTACTAATTTCTAATTTGATTCATGGTCAAACACCATTCTGTATGAAAAAAAAAATCAATTATTCTACATTTGTTGAGGTTGTTTCACGGCTCAGGCTATAATCTATCTTTGCAAATGTTTCAGACACTTGAAAATAAAACGGTATTCTATTATTGGGTGGAGTGTCCCACAAATATACAAAGATCCTGCTAGCAATAACACTAGTATATTCTCTTCCATCCCTACTGATTTTCTATCTATCTTGTCCTTCAAATATTTAGAGAGGGGTGTTAAAGTCCCCAACTACAACCCTGTATCTGTCTATTTCTCCTTTCAATTCTATGCTGACTTCACATATTTAGCAGCTCTGTTGTCTAGTGCATACACATTCGTCTTCTTGGTGGACTGATCTCTTATTCTTATATAATGTTTCTATCTATGACAAATTTCTTTGCGCTGATATAGTCATCTTACTGTCAATTAATTTTTCATAACAAATCTTTTTTCATCCTTTTTACTTTCAACATATCATTACATTTTAAGTGAATTTCTCAAAGACAGCGTATAGTTAAGCCAAGCATTTAAAATTCACTGTCAATCTCTCTTACTTTGTGTATTTAAATTATTTATACTCATGAATTTATTGATATGTCTGTCATTTTACTTTTTTTCTGTTTGTTTTCTCTCATTTATTTTTCCCAAAGTGCTGTGGGTTCCCTGAACTATTTTTAGGATCCTATTTTGAACTATCCATGGTATTTTTTAGTGTATCTCTTTGCATAGCTATTTTAGTGGTTACACAGGATATATTAATATATACATAATTTATCTCAGGCTACTGGTATTAACACTCTATCAGTTTAAATGAAACACAGAAACTTTATCTTCCTTTATGTCCCTTATTCACCACCACTGAAAATACAATTGCCTTAAATATTTAGTAAGCATACATTTAGAACATATCAGTGTCACCATTTTCACTTTGCTCATCAAACATAATTTAGAAGGCTCAAGAGGAGAAAAAAATTGTATTTACCCTTATTTTAATTCTGTAGTTAGAGAAGGCAAGGTTCAGAAAAAGAACAAGACCAGCACTTTACAGGAACAGATCACCTTTAATGAGGCGCGAAGGGGCAGCAGTCAAATTGGTGAGCTGCTGCACTAACCCAAGAAAAAGGTAAATATATATAGGCATATATGTGGAAATCTACTGTCTTAAAGGGGCCCATTCTTCTCCAAGGTTGTTCAGAGTACTTATCTCTTAAACAGCTGGGGCAAGGAATTCTGGAGATAGGCCAGAAGCTGGGACCTGCTGGGAGCTGGGCTTAATCAACCCTAATGTCTGTTTTTTCCTTCTGGTGACAGAGTTCTTTGTTTTGCATAGAATGGTGGAGAGGACCTGGAGGGGAGTTTTAACTCCAGGCTATTTTGTGCCTTGTAACTTTCCTTCACTGTCTGTTGTTTTTTCTTCTTTCCTGATTTTTCAAATTTTCTTCTTTTATCATTTCCTTTCTGTTTAAAGAACTTCCGTTAGGCATTCTTACAGGATAATCCAATTCTGGTAGTTTTCCTTCATTTGAGAAAATCTTGATTTCCCCTCAGTTCTGAAGGATATTTTCATTGCATATAGAATTATGGTTGACAGGTCTTTTCTTTCAGCACATGAAAAATGCTGTGCCACTTCCTTCTGTCCTCTGTATTTTCTGATGAGAAATTCGTTGTCACTTGACTTGTCTTTCCCTTCCAAGTGTCATTTGTTTCTTGGTGCTATCAAGATTTTTCTCTTTCATGTTCAGAAGTTTGACTACAACATGCTTTGGCTTAGACTTTGGGTGTATCCCATTTGGAGTTTACTCAGTTTCTTGAATCTCTATACCTTTTGCCAAATTTGAAAAGTTTACAACCATTATTTTTTCAAGAACGTTTTCATTTCACTCTCTCCTCTCTCTCTGGAAATCTAATGCCAAAAATGTTAGATCTTTTGCTATATTTGCACTGGTGCCCCAGGCTCTATTTTTTCACTGTTATTTTCTATTTTGGGGGCTAAATAATGTCTATTCTCTCTTCAATAATTTTTTTTTCTTTTTCCCCTCCAATGTGCCGTTAAATCCATCTATTGATGATTTTTAATTCGGACATTGCATTTTTCAGTTGTAGAATTTCCATTTGGTTCTTCTTTGTAGCTCCTATTGTTTTTTGCTGTAACTTTTTTATTTTTTTCATCATAGAGTTCGTAGCTATTGATTGCCATTTTTCATTCAAGTTTCTGCTGGATCTTGGTGTGATGAGTGATTTTTCATTGAAATCTGAACATTTTTGGTAGTACACTATGAGACTCTGGAGAGGGAAATGGCAACCCACTCCAGTATTCCTGCCTGGAAAATCCCATGGACAGAGGAGCCTAGCAGGCCACAGTCCATGGGGTCACAGGAGCTGAACACAGACTTAGCAACTAAACCAGGAGACTTTGTTTCTTACTTAAACTTCTGACTTCTTCTGATACCATTACTGCTAGGTGGCGTACAAGTCCATTTCTCCACTTGATCTCCTTGAAGGAGAGAGGAGACCTCATTTCTGCTGGGTGAGGCTGCGAACAGTGGACCTGAAGTCACACAACCCTGGCTGGAAAGGGTAAGAGCGCCTTGATACACCTCTCTCTGTGGCCTTATTGACCCTTTGGAAGGGCTATGTCTCATTACCACTCAACCAGGATAAAGTCTCAGCTTCTCAGGACCCCAGCTGGAGCACCTGTATACAACCTGGTGAGAGCAGAAGTCTAAGCTCTCCACTCGGTGCCTGCCGGTTTGGGTCGGGGGTGAGGACAAGGTTTACTGCGGTACTCGGCTGGAGTACCATTGTCATTACCTAAAAGTTTTCTCTCTTGCCAGAAAAACAGTTTTTCAGGTTCTTTGGCTAGACAGAGAAGGTACTTGTTGAGGCTTTTCTTGTGTATGCCCATTGGTGTTTCTGAGTTGTTGGCTTCTTTAGCTCCAAGTTTGTTAAAAATGAGGCAAAAAAATAATAATAATAACCCAGGGAACTCACCACCATGTCATTCCTCAGCTCCCAAGTTCCATAGCCAGCCTTTCTTCTGTCTTTCATAGTCTTCTCATGTTGCCTTTTGTGTAGTGTCCAGGGTTATAGTTGTACTTAGAAGGAAGACTAGGCAGAGGTATTCCATCTTTTCAGAAGCAGAAGTTTCCCAATAGTATTTTAACAAATGGAATTACTCTGGGAGAAGCTGGATTTGTTCTCTGCTCAATAAATGTTATTATAGCAATAAACAGAATTCCATGCCCTTCCCTCAAAGATTTTACATTCTGATGAGAAAAAGATAAATTTTACAATTACTCCCTAAGTACCTCCATTCAGAGCTATCTTGGATACAGATAGAAAGAGCAAGGTAAAATATTGAAGATGAGATCTGTATAAGTTATACCTTTTGACCATCATAGCTACTGGCTGGGCCAAAAAGTTCATTGGGGTTTTTCTGTATCATCCTATGGAAAAACCCAAATGAACATTTTGACCAACTCAATACATTTTGGTAATTTGTCACAGTAAGAGACCCATCCTGAGGCAGATGCCAGAAAGCTCACAGTCCTAGAATAGCTCACTCTTGGATTTAGGCATAGGCTTCCGACTTGGCTGCGCCCTAGGGAGACCTCGGTTTGGAGGTGAGCAACCAGAGGAAGACCGCAAGACTGATGGACGTGACATGGGGTTCTTCTGCTGCTGCTGCTAAGTCACTTCAGTCGTGTCCGACTCTGTGCAACCCCATGGACGGCAGCCCACCAGGCTCGCCCGTCCCTGGAATTCTCCAGGCAAGAACACTGGAGTGGGTTGCCATTTCCTTCTCCAATGTGTGAAAGTGAAAAGTGAAAGTGAAGTCGGTCAGTCGTGTCCGACCCTTAGCGACTCCACGGACTGCAGCCCACCGGGCTCCTCCATCCATGGGATTTTCTAGGCAAGAATACTGGGGTTCTTCTAGGAGACACAAAATGAAGAGTATTAAGTGTTAGAAGTCAAGAGTTCCTATTAGCTGGGGTGGTGCTGTGACAGCCAACGAAGACCTCCCTGTGCTTAGATACTTTTCCTACTTGAAGAACTTCAGAATCTGGCACACTGGCTTTCTCCAACAGTCTATAATATGTGCGATGCCTTTTAATAAGTCTCTCATTTGTTTAAACTAACCAAGTAGATTCTTTTGGTGAGACCTATGAATACTGACAAAATGAACTTAGGCAGTGTAAAGAAAACAGGAAAAAAAAATACACTTGCAACTTCTGGCAAAATTCTGCAACGTGTCGAACATGAATGAACTAAAACCCAAAGTAAGGAAGGAAGACTTTTTCGTTCATTCTTATACCTGTTCTTGAGGCGGGGATCTGAATTCCTTTGTTTTCCTGGCTGTGAGTGCAGCCGACATGTTTAAGGCTTGCATAACTTCATTATATCGGAATCGTTGATTGTCTTGGAGCTTGGCTACAAAGTCATCTGAAAAGGCCACAATGGCTTCTATCCGGTGCCGGACCTGGCAGTCACAGAGGTATTGAAGTAGCAGGCACATCTAAAGAGATGATTAAAAAGACACCAAGTTTAATTTCTGAATTTTTCAATAGTTAATGTTTATCAAATCAAAATTTGTGACAGACACACTTAGTTGTCAACTCTTCTCCTTTATTAACAGAATCCTGATTTTATGTAGACAGCAATGTGCTCAGTCCAGAGGATGAAATGCAATTTGTCTAAGCTCAAATGACAAATACCCTTTTATGTCCCTTTGATGAACACTTACTGGCCAGGCTCCTCTGCAGCTAGAGGGGCTACAGCAAATGAGATAGATAAGGAAAAGTTTGCAAGGGGTCTTCTGGGAAAGCATTTTCACCATGAACAAAAGACTAGAATATCCTATTTTCAAAAACTGGCTAATGGCACGATCACTGATGGAAGGAGGAGATAACACACTTCAAGATAAAAACCATAAACTACGGATCACAGAAAGATATTACAGTCTGGGTTTCTGATGACACCATTAAACTATTACATTCATTCTAGAACTGGCGACCTCCAGACTCTGCATGTACATTAACTAAGTGGTTCATTGCTTATTCATTAAATAGTCAGTTGGGTATTTTCTTACCAGAAGCCAAAAGGATTTTTAACTGATACAATACATCACAGAAACATGCCTTCCAGAGAATGTTCGGCCCGAGTTTTGAGAAATATTTAAATATACTTTGTACCAACTGTGATATAAATGCACAGCAGTATTAGAGGACTTTAAATCCTTGTATTCCACCATCCTAAATATAGCCATTTCTGTCAATGCTACCTCTAAGCTAGCCCCAGTGTCCATGCCCCTCTCTCCACCTGTTTTGTCCCACTAAAGTGGAAACACTGTCTTCTCAGCCTTGACCCTGCATGTCAGCCTCCCGACTAGGTGGGCTCTGGACTACCCTCTCTTACTCCCCTTAGCTATCTTCCTCATAGCAGCTTTGTTGAGATTTTTTAGAATAGACTTATCCTGCTAAAATTCTTCAATGGTTTTAATTGAAATTAGAATAAAATTCAAAACCCACCATATGGCTGGCTTTAGCAAAGAGCTAGACTCTGTATCAACTGCCTTCTGCTTAGCTCACCCTCCCTCCTCAGCTCATCAAGCTGCAGCCACACTGGTCTCTTCTCAGCTCAGCGCCTGTATGACAAGCTTCTAAAGCACTTTTCCCCTCCTTCTTCACAAGTGTTGAACTTCTGCTCATCAACCTGACCTCAGCTTAAACGGCCTCAGAAAGGTTGCCTCTCACCGTTCTCACAGTATTCCCGTTGAAATTTTCATTCTTCTAGAAATCCACTCTTTTCCTTCCAAGCATTTAATGTGATTAATTATATTCTAACAGAAATACATAAATAAGTATGTATTTCCCCCAGGGACAGTGATCCTTGACCCAGCACCCAGTGCCTGGATCAGAGGAAGATGTCAATCAATGCTCACTGAAGAAGGAAGAGCAGAAAAGGGAGTCAAGGATGTAAGCATCAAACTGATATTAATGGAAGCATCTGAACTGAACCAAAGAAGCATTAGGAACAAGTCTTTTGGACACCTGGATGCGCACAAAGGCAGGCACGGTCTTTGTTTCCTTAGAAACATAGATAGGAAGTAAAATCTTGCCGTTTGAGAATAGACACACCCACTGGTGAACAAGTATCCTAAGGTTGGAAGGGTGGAGGCGGGGTAGAAAGGGGTACGAAAGCCTTGCGTTTCAGGCGTTCCAACAGAACGTCAGTGAATCTGCAGAAACAAGGAGAAACACAAGGAAATTGCTAATGAACAAGAAGAAGAGGGGTAATAGGGAAAAACAAATCTGACTCCATATTGGATCCATTTCTTTAACCTTTACACTCTACTGTTTTCCCTACAAGTTAACTGCAAAAGGTGCCAACCATTTTGGCACCAGGGACCAGTTTTGTGGAAGACAATTTTTCCATGGCTAGGGATAGGGGTGGTGGTTTTGGGATGATTCAAGCGCTCATATGAGAATCTAATGTCGCCACTGATCTGGCAAGAGACAAAGCTCAGGCAGTAATGCGAGTGAGTGATTCAGAGCAGCTGTAAATACAGATGAAACTTGCTGGCCTCTCACCTCTGGCTGTGTGACCCAGTTTCTCACAGAGGGTTAGGGATACCAGGCTTACAGTGTACAGACTAGCCCATCTCCGGGGGCCCTACCTCCCAAGCCTGAACATTAAGCTAAAATATCTTTGTTTATGCTCACAGGAAACATCCCGACCAGGCCCATCTGTGAACGGCTGCCGGAAAGAAGAAATTAACATATCCCCTGCCAAATACGGGGCTTCCCTGGTGGCTCATACAGTAAAGAGTCTGCCCACAGTGCAGGAGATTCTATCCCTGGGTCAGGAAGATGCCCTGGAAAAGGGAAAGGCAACCCACTCCAGTACTCTTGTCTGGAAAATCCCATGGACAGAGGAGCTTGTCGAGCTACAGTCCATGGGGTTGCAAAGAGTCGTACATAACTGAGCGACTAACACACCCACCTGTCTCCCAAGTGTGGCCAGAAGCAGGAAATACTTGCTATAATTTAACACCATTTTTACTTAACCTCCCTATTCGTTCTAAAAATGAAACTGGCATCCCAACCTGGGCAAGATTCTTTGGGACACAAGTACACCATCTTCTCAGCCTGCAAGCTTTCTGAATACAGTCACTATTCCTCATTCCAACACCTCAACTCCCAATTTATTGGACTGTCATACAGGGAGATAAGCTGGGGCTCTGTAACACTGGCAAGACAAAATCTCCTATGCTCCTTTCAGACAGATACACACATGTACACACCCACACACAAATATGCATACACACATTCAGAGACAGTGACATGCCACGTGTATGACAGGCAGACCCGTACTTGACCAAGAAAATTTTGCCCTGATAAAAATTTGAAATGTATCTTTTACTAATTATGGTTAATTGACCTGATTACAAAATTAATGGATTTCATTCCAAATGCCAGAAAATTAGATGAGCATGTTCCCAAGTACAACAAGAAGCTGGTTAAGTCTATGAAGAACTAGAGAATTACCCAGGAACACAAATAAATACAGAGAGAAAGAGACCAAGGTCAATGTTAATAGGTTGTGAATTCACTGTGATCTTTTTCTCTGTTTACCTGCAATTTTACTGGCTCCGGCAGTTTCATTTGGAGCAGGCCCTCCTTGGGCCTCGAACCCGCTTTGTTTTCTTCCTCTGCGGCTCCTTCCAGCTTGGAGTCTTCCACGCAGGGCTCCTTCTCTGCCACCTCACTCTCCTCCTCGGGGCTGGCGGCTTCCTTGAACACACTAGGCTCAATCAACTGCAAGACGTGTTTCAAGTCCTCGTTGTGGAAGACACCCATGATGAGCAGGGTGTAGAAGAGCTTGATGAGAGGGACGAAGAGGAACTCAGTGGTGCCCCCAACGGGGTCTCGGGCGTGCAGGCTGCCCTCTTTCACGGCTTCCGTCAGCATCTGTATGGTCTTGGCCTTCAGGATGTCCAGCGGGAACTCCGGGCTGTACTGGTAACCCTCGGTATTAATGCTGACGAAACTCGGGGAGGAAAACTGCATCCGCGGCCTGAGGGAGGTGCTGAGGCCGATGCCCGGGAGCCCGTGCTTTTTGTTCTCATCCGGGAAGAGGGTGATGCTCTTCGTCTCCTCGGTCATGGGCACGATGAACTCGCTGTTCATCATGAGCCTGGCGGTGGCGTAGGAGCTGAGGTGGATGTCAATCAGCAGGTCGTAGTAGCCGGCGCGCAGCAAGCCGGGCATGTACTTGTTCTCGATGGCGTAGAGCAGCTGCGGTTCGTCCACGTGGCTGCACAAGGCGTGGGCCACCCGGTGGTTCCCGAGCGCGCAGACGGCCGAGTAGAGCCGGAGCGTGTGGTAGTGGAACTTCAGCAGTTCCTCCTGCTCGGTCAGTTCCAGTATGTCCACGGATCTGGAGACGGTACAATTTAAGCATGGATATTGAAAAGGGTTCTCCATCAGGGGAGAAGCCTGCCTATCTCCTAGGTTTCACAAGTTATAGAAACAGACACTTAAATAAGCATATATAAGTGTTTAGTTAAACATCTACTTGTATTTTCCGATCCACTCCCTTTTTATGGCTTTTTTTTTCTTTTTTTGGTTGTTGTTGTTTTATTTTTGTTTATTTATTTTTAGGCTGCACCATCTGTCATGCAGGATCTTAGCTCCCCGACCAGGGATGTATAGATAACCTGTGACCCCTTCACTGTCCCCCCATGAAGTGGCCCCTTCACTTCACTGGACCACCAAAGAAGTCCCTACAGTAATTTTTTTAAATTAGTTTTTTATGGCATGTTTGATGACAGCAGTTTTTTTTTTTAATCAATTCTAGATATTTAAAATTTTTTCTTCCAGATATAATTTTATGTTGACAATAGTGCTTGGAGCTTTCTTCATGCCCCATCACCCCAAGATTCTGGGCATCACTTTTATTAATAGATCTCTGGGTCTCAAGTTGAGCCTAGGGACTCCCCTCCTCTCAAAATTTAAGCACTCTTTGGAAAATGCGGAGTCTCCTTTTCCAGTTTGGCTAACCAGCTTCAAGAAGCCAGAAAACTCTGCCTTAGGCTGACTTGTCTCTGACTTTAGGATCAGCTGTTAGCCTAATAATAGTCACAAGTCAGTCAATTTCACCAGTCAGTAGGTGAAAGGGAGGGAATATTCTTTTGACATAATTGCCTACTTATGTGTCCCTCACAGACCCAAACATACGCCAGTGCTATCCTATTTCCACCAGATATGTCCTGCTCATGAAACAAACACCATTAGGGCCATTTTCACTTAGGAAAGTTTCTATTGGGAATCTTGAGTTTACATCAGATCATTTTGCTCCTGCCATACATCATCACCTTCCAGCGCAATTAAACTTTTAACATATGGCCAGAATATGCCTAAAGTCAAGTCATTCCTTTTAGAAGAGAGTCTATTTTAAAAGCACATAATTTCTTTAGAGGTACTAAGTTTTCAAAATTATTTAAATTACACAGATTGTTCATGGACAACACTATAGCATTAAAGGTAGAAATCTGATGCATTCATAATCAAGGAACTACTCATTCATCTCCATGCCCTTGGTGAAACTGTAATATAATCTCATCAGGACAGGGGCTGTTGTACCCTTTGCTTATTAGTATTCCCCCAGCACCCAGCCTAGCACACAATAGATAATGAGCAATTATCTGTGATTCTGTATCATTAGGCTTTGTCACTATCTTTAGATGCCCTGTCATCCTGTCCATACTTATCCACTGTACGTGTCCTTTTCAGGTCATAGGCATTCTGTCAAAAGCCACTGTGATGTGATGCTGCTGACTTATTCCAGACCCCACATTCTGACTCACAGAGTAATTACCTACCTGTGTACCATCTAGGCTTCCAGGAGACCACACATCTGCTGGGTCAAGCTACTAGCACCTCGCTCTTGGAAAGGTATGATTGAGTATGTCTTACCTCAAAGTGTAGTAGAGGATTCCCATATCTTAGCTGGGCTCTTCAGTCTCCCAGGAAGACTGTTACCTCACCCCTCAGCCTAGCTGATGATTAAAATATATAAATCCATTCATTGTAGCAACACAGAGTACCTACACTCTAGGTTATTACTGAAATCACTTAGAAATGATTTCTCTTGTTCCCTCTCTGCTGCTGCTGCTGCCTTAACTCAGATGGTGACTCTTCCTGTCTGAATTTTCACTTGCTGTTTTCTCATCAGCAAAACAAGAATGAGGAAAGAAATCACAGACTATTAAATCACACCTTTAGCTGTAATACAGTCATTTTCTTTCAGTAAGCAAGGAGTTGAGATATAGACTGAAACTTGGAATGTGCAAAATAATGTCTGCCTTGCCACATGATATTAGCATTTTATAAAGCCCATTTTGTTTCCCCAGCAGCACCCCTGAACCCCTGGGTCAGGGTCTAATTTGATAGGTCCCCATTAGACAGTAAGGGATGTTTGGGCCTGACCTGTTCTCCTCTGGGATATGAAGTGACATGAACTGCAGAGGCTCCACGCACTGCACCAGCCAGCCCTGGCGTTCACTTATTCGAGAGACATCTACCTTCAAGAACTGGTTGGGCATTCTGCTCCACAGGACGTGTGAGAGAAATTGCACATGGAGACGTGGGGGACACTGTGGCGCAGGATTTTTGTGCTCACTCTTGAATAATCCCGCTGAGAGAGGCATCACATTCTAAGAAATGGGAAAGCAGAAAAAAAAGAATGGATAACAAACTCCTTGGGGGTCAAAAAAGTTATGACTAGAGTTCTGTGCAGGAAAGAGATAATGAAAGATACCCTGTGTGTAGAGCAGATTCAATACAAAAACTAACAAATTGGGTTGAGTTGTTCCTGAAAGGACCAGCAGAGAAAATTTGAGGATCTTTTCTCCCCCATACTAAGTGATACACTGAGCACACAAGAGCAGCAAGTATAACCATGTATCTGTTCCACATCTTTACAAAGCTAGGTGCTTGGGACACCTGACAAGGCTTTAGCTGCTTTCATCCAAAGGTCCTGAAAGATTGGCCACGTTCACTTGGCTTTCTTCCTCTCTGCTTGTCTGTCCTTTGTCAGCCACCTCATTCATCCTTAAACTACTACAGGCTTGCCAGGTTTTGAGTAGCCAGCAGTATACCAGACAGCTCAACATAAACATGACTACTAAATAAGAAAAGAGAATTAACCAGGTATGAACCAACACTTCTTTCTCCACCTTCCTCCACCTCCAATACATACCATCAGCCATCCCAATTCCTGCAGTTTGGTCTCAGGGAAAGGAAAGTCTCTACTTTGCCAAAGCTTATTCATTCATTTTTGACCATGATAACCACCCTGCCTGCCTCTTCGGGACCAATAAAACAATGAACTCATCTTTCTGCATTACCTTTGGTTTCTCCCTCTCCTCTAGAACCTTCTCTACTGCATTATGTACAATTCCTCATCCTCAAGCTGCTTTCCTGTTCTCTTCTGCTAATGGGGAAGAGAAACGAGGCACTTGTATCAGACACTGATAATGTATCAGTGAACAAAACAAACTTCCTACCCTCATACAGCTTCTAATTTTTTTATTAGAGCTATAAAACAAACAAAATAAGCAATTAAATAGTTTATTAGGAAAAAAGTCATGGAGAGGAAAAAAGAATGAGGATGAGAGAATCAGAATGCAGGACAGCAATAATAAACAGAATTATCAGAATAGGTGTCACTGAGAAGACATTTAAAGAAAAATCCAAAGAAGAACCATGTGGATATGCAGAAAAAGAAACTTCTGTGCAAAGGAATCTGTGAATGCAAAGGACCCAAGGAGGGAATTTGCCTGGCAAATCTGAGGAAGAGTCGAAGGACAGTGTGGCTGCAGTGAAGTGAAAGAGGAGAGATTAGGAGAAAATGAAGTCAGTGGGCAACAGGATGTCAGGTGGTTTAGAACTTGTGAACCCTCATGAGACCTCTGGATTTTACTCAGGGAAACAGGGTTTTGAGCAGTGAAGTGACAGGATCTGATTTTCATTTTAAAATAATGACAGTCACTCAGGTGGTTCTATGATAAACAGATGGGTGATGATGAATTAGAGGCTACTGAAGAAATCCAGATGGGAAATGATGGTGATGGAAAACAATGTGGTGACTGGCAGGACTGATGGTGGTCAGCAGGTGGAGGATTTGCTGGGGGATAGAACTAGGATGCAGAATGCAAAGGAGGGAAGCCAAGGATGATTCTGAGGTTTGGGGTCTGAGTTATTAACTGACAGAACAGGAGGACTTAGGCAGGTCAGGAGGAGGGGGGTAGTGATGGTCAACAGTCCAGTTTTGGACATATCCATCCAGTATGTGATATCTATAGCGAAAAACAGAAAATGTCAAATAAACAATATTAGAGTCTGGGTTCTGAGAAACTACCACTTTTCTGTCAAATTTTAACTTTCTTTCAATTGTCCAAACTTGTTGCCTTTCCTTCACGTTCAAACTTGAATACTACGAATTGAATAATCTCGAACCGAATAACATATATTCTTCCATCATTTTATTGAAATTTTTTGAAAGGTCACTAAAGCCCTCCTACTTAACCAAAGTCACAGATTCCTTCAGTCCATATTATTGACTTTTCTGTGGCAGCTGGAATCTCATTTTACAAAAGCAGAAACTGAGTTCACACAGTTTAAGGAATATGTCCAAGGTAACCAAGCCAGCATGGTAAAGTTGCCTATTAATTTCATTGTAAGGTGTGCCCAGCATCTCAATGTGTACAATTGCAAATTTCAACTAAATTCCTTTTCCCAAATTTCAACAGGTTTGTTGTTGTATTAGTATCCATTGTCTGGCCCAACTAAAATTATTTAATCTTTTTGGGATTAACATATACCCAATACTATATGTAAAATAAATAACTAATAATGATGTACTGCATAGCAAGGGAACTGTACCCAATATTTTGTGATAACCTATAAAGAACGAGAATCTCAAAAAGAATATGTATATGTATAACTGAATCACTGTGCTATGCTATACACTTGAAACTAACACCACATTGTAAATCAACTATAATTAAAAAAAAAAAGAAACTTCACCCCCTCCACAAAAATAAATAAAAAATTCTTCATTTCTCCTTGGGTGCTGAATCCAGTTCATCAACAAACTCTATTAATCCAGTTTATTGACAAATTCAATTAATTTCTCCCCTAAAACATCTTCTCATGTATCATTCTCTATGATGACTTTCATGAATCTTATCATTCTCCCACATGGATAGAATCAAATTTTGATATCTAATTATTACTGCCTGCTCTCATTTTTATGAGAGCAGATGTTTTCCATATTACTACCAGCATATTTTTCCAAAACAGGCTTGATTATACTCAGTCCCTTCTTTCAAACTTCCACTGAATTGCCACTGTCTATGGAATAGGTGTCAACTTCTTAGTGTGGCAGTTAAAGCTGTTTCAACTTCAACTTGGTCTACCTTCCATCCATACTAATCTCTGGCCACATCCCAGAAGCATCCTTTGATACACTGAATTCCTTAACCTGCAGCATTTTCAGGCCTTCAATTTTTTATTCTTTCACCTTCTGTATAAAATGCCTTCTCCAAGCAAGTGTACCTTAAGATCTGCTGTTCAGCTGTTAAAAATCAACCTAAATGACACCTACTCTTTCAGCTGCACCTGATCCACACCATCCTACTTAGCTGTTTAATCAGTTATGTTTCCAGAGTAATCAATACCTACCACTCTTCTAGCACTTACCGGTATGTAGCACATTTCCAGCCTTTCAATCCCATTTACTAACTCACCTGTGAGTTCAGTGATTACTGACTTGTATATAATGTGGCATATTTGTTCTGTGTAAGCCTAGTTTTATTGAATAATTTATTTATGATGACCAAAGAAAACCCTTTCTAATTAATGATGTTACCCTAGTGGCCTGAACAAGAATTACAGAATTTTCAAACATGGCAACATTTTTCTTAGAGAGTGATTTACATGATTAATATCAGTACTAATACAGAAGTGAATTCATTTAAGGAGAAGTAAATGCTATTTCCTAATGGAAAATAACCCAAATATAATAACAGGAATGGGTCTTTCTTACCTTTATTCTTCCCAACTCAAACTGAAAAACATTGGGACTTGTAGCTTGTGCAAAAACTGCAGGAAATAATTTTGTGCTTGGTTCCACCTTAAATAAGCAAATTTCATAATATTAGTAAAGGAAGAAACACACAAAAATATACTTTCTTCATAACACTTAAAGGACACTTTTACAGAAAAAGACTTTTCCTTCTTCTCATATGGATATTCTCTTTCAATAATTGTTTGGAGTATTTCATTTCAGGACTGTGTGAACATTTTTAGAGAAATATACTGCTTACTCTGAAGGACTTGTGGCACAGTTATTATTCAAAGAGAAATAAAAATACAGAATCAAGTCATTTGTGTCTTCATGTCTTTCTAATTTCTAATTTGCATTTTTAAAAAAAATCTTTTTGGCCACACCACACAGCATGTGGGAACCTAGTTTCCCAACTAGAGATCAATCCTGTGCCCCTGTATTGGCAGCATGGAGTCTCAACCGGTGGACGACCATTAAGACCCTATGACTTCCAATTTACTTTTTGGTATTGCAAAATGTGTTTTCCTCTCTAATGAGGACTAAGGCTTCTTCTCTGGAGGCACAAGGTCATCCCCGACAACACACCTGATAATAGGTGCTCAGCTCCTTGCCGTTGGCCGTGAAGGTGAGCAGCCCACTGGCGGCGTCCACCACGCAGCCAATCTCCAAGCCGTTGTTGTTGCGTCCTTGCCCCGGGCTCAGGCTCTCACCCGCACACACCATATAGCAATTGCTGCGTTTGATGCTGAATTGCAAAAAGACATATTTATCTTTGTACAAGCAAAGACAGTGTGGAGAGCATGGATGTCTGGCAGACTAAACCTAAGTTATGCTGTGCAAGCAACAAGCTCATGCTGAAATGGGACAGGTGCACAATGGGTCCGATTCTGTGATTCTGAGCCAAATTCCACTGACTTAAGTGGACATTCTTAGTCAGGTCTTCCAGTCTCTCAATTTCACACCTAATGAAGACAGATCAACTGGTAGGAACCAAGGTTAAGAACTGACCTGCACCTTCCCTCCAAAAACTCAAACCAAACTGGACCTTCTTCTGAGGTTCAAAAAAGTTTAAGTATGTAATAATCATCCAAATTGGTAATTTTCATTCTCATAGTTTTTATTTTAAACCACTTGTTCTGAGATGAGAAGTATCCATTTCCAGACACTATAGGGTCCTAGACCAATTCTACATGAGCCATCAATGACTCAACAGATGTAAACTTTGGCTAAAATTAAGCCCGTTTCTGGATAATTCCTGTTATGAGAGATAGACTTAAGCTGGGATGTGCACCAGATTCGTGATGTTAACAGTAAACCCCACCTGAGTTTCAAGCTCACGAAAACCTTTATCAGAGATGGTAGCAAATTTAAATTCTTTGAGTTTTATTTTGTTTTCTTTCTCTGCCACTACACAGTGCCTGTGTGAATGAGGCTAGAAAAAAGGCCAAATGCAGACAAACAGGAAGAAGAGAGTAAACAGGCTGAGATAAAGTCAGTTTCTGAATAATCAAAATTGGCTGTGTCTCTATGCCCTTTTTACATAAGTTTCAACAACCTTCCTTAGCCTGTATTTCCTGCACCGAAATCATCAATCAGATAACAGGGGTCCCCAACCGCTGGAATCTAATGCCTGGTGATCTGAGGTGGATCTGATGCAATAATAACAGAAATAAAATGCACAAATAAACATAATGTGTTTGAATCATTCCCAAACCATCCCCTACCCCTGGCCCGTGGTAAAATTATCTTCCATGAAACTGGTCTTTAGTGGCAAAAAGGTCTGGGGACCGCTGATGTTACCACAGCCCTATTCTGAGTTATCTCCTTTCACTGTCCCCATCTACGAAAATCAATATATCCATCAGAACACGCCTGGAAACAGGTAGTTTGGGGCCCCCTACTGGATGTTCATTGGAGGGACTGATGCTAAAGCTGAAACTGCAATACTTTGGCCACCTCATGCGACGAGTTGACTCACTGGAAAAGACTCTGATGCTGGGAAAGGTTGGGGGCGGGAGGAGAGGGGGACGACGGAGAATGAGATGGCTGGATGGCATCACCGACTCGATGGACATGAGTTTGGGTGAACTCCGGGAGTTGGTGATGGACAGGGAGGCCTGGCGTGCTGTGATTCATGGGGTCGCGGAGAGTCGGACACGACTGAGCGACTGAACTGAACTGACTGACTGATGTATAGCACTCTTCATTGGAGGATATTTTGCTAAGTCCACTGTCTCCAGTGCTAAGTTCACTGCAGTTCAAGTGTTACAACCTGAAGGCAGGAGAGGGAGCTTCCGGTCACCAAAAATAATGACACAGGTAGAAAAGAAAAGTAATATTCTAGGGGAAGAGAGGCTCTTTCTATGAGAGCCATCACAGCAGATCAGAGAGGATGCATAGGCACAAAGGGCAGACGCAACCAGCCAGGTCTTCTCTTGTCTTATTCTGCAAGGAAGATAGCCTTCTTCACTTTTTTGAAGGTTTGGTTTGAGTTTCGTTTGTTTTACAAATGAGAAAGGATGGCACAGAAAGTGTAACTGACTTACCCAAAGTCACACAGCAAGTCAATGGCAAAGCTGAGGAAAGAATCCACTGCTCCTCAGTTGGAGTTCAAATGCGTCCATCTGGTCTAACCCACTAGCCCACGCCATCTTCACGTTTTTCTCCCCACTACCTAACCAGTTCCCAAGATACAGACCATACTACAGGCTAAATGCCTCACATTCACCTGTCCCTTAACTCCTGGAATGAAGCCTAAGTAATGGCAACCCAAGTCGTAAGTCATGTGCAATGTCACCTGAAGGCACATATGATTAGTATCCACAAAAGATGCAATGCTCTTACTTTATATGATTTTGCACTTGTAATTTACTCAGAATCCTTACTGGCTTGTTTGAATAACAAAAAGGATACTGACATTAATAGTTTGGTTATACTGTTCCTATAAATAGAATATTATTTAAGGTATAAAAATCCAAGAGAAAACGATGTCTAGGTTTATCAACATTTTTATTAGATATCGTTTATGTAACAAAAAATGGAGGAAAAACCAACCTTTCGTGCACCTTTCCTTTTTCATCTCCCAGAGTCACGGTCACTGTACGAACTCTGTCCAAGTCAAAGCCTGTATCATACTGATGGAAATCAGATGTGATCCAGCCCACCCAGACATTGGCAGGTTCTTGTCCAGGAAAGATTCTCACTGAGTAATAGTACTGTTGGGATAGCAACACCAAGTATTGGCAAAGCAAAAAGAAACAAAACTTTGACTTTCAATGTCTTTAAGTTGCCTAAGAAGATATGTCTTTATTTAAAATCCTTTGACCTATTTAGAGCAACATCAATGAAACTAGAGATTATCATATTAAGTGAAATAAGTCATAAAGAAAAAGAAAAATACTTTATGATATCACTTATATGTGGAATGTAAAATATGACACAAATGAACCTATCCATGAAACAAAAACAGAAACTCAGACAGAGAGAACAGACTGGTGCTTACTACGGGGGAGGAGGTTGGGAGAGGGATGGGCTGGGAGGTTGAGGTTAACAGACAGAAGCTTCCATACATAGAATGCATAAAAAACAAGGTCCTACTGTATAGCACAGGAAATTATATTATAATAACCTATAATGGAAAGGAATCTGAAAAATATATATATGTATAACGGAATCACTTTGCTGTACATCTGAAATTAATACAACACTGTAAATCAACTATACTTCAACAAAAAATAATAGTATATTCAATTAGGCTATAACAATAGCAACAAAACTCAAAGCTTAAAGCAGTAAAAAAAAAAAAATAACTTGACCTAATTAAAACAATATAGGCACAAAGGACTGATGTGGCAAAATAAGAAAAGTCTTAAAACAGAGATCCGAAATTATTTCAGAAATAATGGTTAAAAGAGAAAAGATTATCTTGAGCAAAGATGATCTGAACCTTTTTATTAAATATACTTTCAAATATGAATACATGGTGATGTGTATGTATGTTTGTGTGTATATATCTATATATATGTATGTATGTGTGTGTGTGTGTGTATATATATACACATAATGTTTACATAATAAAATCATCAGTCTATTAGGCAGGTAAGATTTTAATTCTTCAAGCTTATTCAAGAACACTAATCTATTCTAGAGTTTTCATACCTATTTTAGACTTGTTTCATATCGTTTTACACCCTAAGTATGCTTTGCTTTAGCTATCACTAACATATGATGCTTAAAATCACCCCTTAAAATCACTTTGAAATAGTTCAGATCTAATATGTGAAGGTTAAGTTCAAACACAGGGAACTTTACAAGGGACACGGCTACGTTTTTTTTTTTTTTTTCCCCATTTGGAGTTTTATGAGGAGTGTTTTAAAATTTTTAAATGGCACACAGCACAACTTGACGTCTAACAAAGTATGATAAATGGTCTTATAGATACATCACTGAGATGAAGGAAACTACACAAGGTGCTTGGAAAACTTAGGTGGCAAATTAAAATGTTGCCAAGAAAGAGGATAGCAAAATCAGGACTGAGGGTGCCATTCCCATCATTTCAGGCAAACAGAAAGGGAAAAGGTGGAAATGGTGGAAGATTGTATTTTTTTGGGCTCCAAAATCAGTGCAGACAGGGACTGCAGCCAAGAAATTAAAAGATGCTTGCTCCTTGGAAGGAAAGCTTTGACCAACTTAGACAGCATATTAAAAAGCAGAGACATCAGTTTGCCAACAGAGTTCCATATAGTCAAAGTTATGGTTTTTCCAGTACTCATGTACAGATGTGAGAGCAGGGCCATAAGTTCAATTATGACTGAACTTTGGCGCAGCATCAAAGAACTGACGCCTTCAAATTGTGGTGTTGGAGAAGACTCTGAGAGTCCCATGGACTGCAAGGAGATCAAACCAGTCAACCATATAGGTAATCAACTCTGAATATTCATTGGAAGGACTGGTGGTGAAGCTGAAGCTACAAAACTTTGGCCACCTGATGTGAAGAGCTGCCTCAGTGGAAAAGACCATGATGCTGGGAGAGATTGAAGGTAAAAGGAGAAGAGGGTGGATGAGATGGTTAGAAAGTATCCCCAACACAATGAACATGAGTCTGAGCAAACTCGGGGAGATAGTGAAGGACTCCATGGGGTCACAAAGAGTGGGACAGGACCTAGTGACTGAACAACAAAAACAACAATCACCTCAGAAATACATGTCTTTCAACTTTTTGGTCCCTAAAATATAAGGGAATAATTATTTTAAAAATACACTTGCAAAATAGTGGGCTACCCTGGTGGCTCAGATAGTAAAGAATCAGCCTACAATGCAGGAGACCAGAGTTTGATCTGAATCAAAGTTAATCGTTTGAAATGCAAAGCATGATCATTCGCAAAAAGAAATAAATGACGAAAGCGGGAACCTCATACCGTGGACGTCTGCATCAAGTAATCGTAGTCATCCCTCTCATCTGCAAGGACATCTTCAGTGAGTCTTGCAGAATGGCTGGTGCTATAATCTGGCTTTGTTCTTCGAAGCAAAAACCTGAAATATATTAGAGGATTAGGAATAAGCAACTTTATATTCTGCCTATCTCAAACATAAACATATCATTAACTTAGTAGACTGGTTGGCAAACAGTATGATTAATCCCCAAGAGGGCATCAGACAATATCTGGAGATATTTTGGGTTGTAACAACTGGTGGAGTGTGCCACTGGCATCTAGTGGTGGAGGCCAGGGATACTGCTAACCACCCATCGATGCACAAGGCAGACTCTAACAATAAATAATTATATGACCCAGAGCACTGGCAATAGTATTGAGGTAGAGAAATTTGCGTTTATTGTAAGAAAGGATGCTAAAACAATTTGCCTTCTTCTCCATTAAAAAATACTATTTAAAATAAAATACTAAAAATGCTATTTAGAGTATAAAGATAGAATACTTCAACCAATGCTGTAAAGGGAAACATCTTAAAAACTCACTCTCAGGAGAAAGTACTTACAAATTATATATCTGAAGATAACTTAGTATCTAGAATATATAAAGAACTCCTACAAATCAGTAACAAAAAAGGAAATCACCCAATCAATGAAAAAAAAATGGCCAAGAAGTTGAATAGACATTTCTCTAAATATGACATACAAATGACCAATAAGCATATAAAAAGATGTTCAACATCACTAATCATCAGGGACGTGGAAATGAAATCCACAATGAGATATCAGTTCACACCGTTTAGGATGGCTATTAGCAAAAAAAAAAAAAAGTAACAATGGTTGACAAGGATATGGAGAAACCGAGACCCTTGTGCAGTGGTGACGGAATGTGAGATGGTACAATAAATTTTTTTCCTTAAGAATTTAAATACACTAAGAATTTAGTGGTTCTAAGAATTTAGAACCACTGGGCATCCCACTTTTGAGTTTATATCCAAAGGAACTGAAAGTGAGGTCGTGAAAAGCTATTTGCACATCCATGTCCATCAACGGCATGAATCACAATAGCCAAGAGCTGGAATCCCTCTAAATGGCCATCAGTGCATGAATGGATAAACAAAATGTGGTGCATATACACACACTGGAGTATTGTTCAGCCTTAAAAAGGAAGTGAATTCTGACATATGCTGCGACACATGTGACCCTTGAGGACAACATACTACACAAGTCAGTCACAGAAAGACAAATACTGTCTGACTTCATTTACATGAGGTATCTAAAGCAGTCAAATTCATAGAAACAAAAAGTGGAGATGAGCAGGGGTTGGCATAGGTTGGAGAGGGAACGCTGTTACATGGGTGCAGAGTTTCAGTTTTGCCAACTAAAAATGTTCCAGAGATCACAACAATGCCAATACACTTAGCACTACTGAACTGTACACTTAAAAATGGTTATGATGGCAAATTTCAGTTTTGCCACAATAAAAAAAAATTCATAGGAAAAGTAACTCTTGAGATAGATTGTTAGTGTTAACAAATCAGAGGGCAAACAGGCTGCTTTATTCTTCTGTGGAATCCTTGGTACATAAAGAAGGAAGAAGAGGTAGAACAAACTGACTTTGGACATCCCTTACCCTCTACTGCCCTCTCCTATGACCCCACATAATAACTATATATTTTAAATCATTTAAAAAATTAAAATTACAAAAACTTTAAAAATCGTTTTGCATATATCAATGACCTCTGTTTCAGACGAGAGGGTTTTTCCTGAGCATAATCTTTGTGGTTATTAAACTCTGGTTTTGTAGCTTCTTTGTCTTTGTCTCCTCGATCTGGCACCAGATGGCCATGAGCTGTCTTCATGAGAACCTCAAAGTCCGAATCCACATCATAATCCTCCAGATCATTCTTGGGTCCAAAGAGGCCGGTGCCAGGGATCCCTCCAGCTGCAGTCTTGGAGAAGACCTCTGCACACTCGATGGGCATGCTCAGACGATAAAACATGATATCCGTGCTGCTGTTCTGAGAGCCAAAAGACTTCTGAGTGACCTTTAAACATGGGGAACTGTCTATGGTGCCATCTATTCTGGTCACCTAGCAAATGAAGAAGCAATCATTCAGATGCTCAGCACTGTTGACTTTCTGATTCCAAAACCCCTCTAAAGGTGCATCACACTTTTAAAACCCCAGACGTGGCATAATTTTATAAATGAAATTATTAAACATAGGGATGGCTGTGTAAGGATATGCTCACAGTTCTGCTTCTAACTCAGAAGACAAACTGGGAAATTCATGTTACATCTGTATATACTCAGATTGAGCCTGCCATTGCATATATATATATATATATATATATATATAAGAATTACATACAGTTGACCCTGGACAATGAAGGTTTGAACTGCTTGGATCCACTAAGATGTGGATATTTTCAAGGGGAAACACTACCATGGGCACTACATAATCCATGGTTGGTTGAATCCGCAGAAGCAGAGGGCCAACTATAAATTATATGTAAATTAACCACAAAGTTGTTCCAGGCTCAACCATAGTTAATCAGTCTAATCAGCCTGTCACACAGTACCTAAAGTCAGAGGGTAATTCTATCTTTAGATTCCCCTATAATGGAACACATTAGAACTATCATTTTAAGTAAATGACAGTAATTTAAGCAGGAACTCCCACTCCTGGTTTTGGCCAATGGTCCAGGTTTAAAAGAAAAAGCAAACCTCAATATGTTCATGGTTTGATGGAACTTGGAGAAACTGAGGAAGCCTCTTGCTCAGCCACATGGTAATATCCCTATTTGTGTTAACGGCAAATGGCTCATAGCCCTCTTGTAAGCCACAGATGGTGAAATATTTCAAGGTGCTGACATCCTTTCCAAAGTTCAGCCTGCCCACTTGAGCCACTCCCAGGCTACACACAGGTATGAATCCTAGGAAGAAAAAATGCATATCAAAAATTTTAGGATCATTCATATAAAATCCTTTTAGTATGGAATTACCAAAAGTATAACTTCAGAACTCTTACCTTTGTGAGAGCTGTCAGCCCAACGCAAAACAACAGTGGAGTAAAGAAACCACGGACACTAAGTCTATTTTTTTCCCTTTTAATTGGAGGCTAATTACTCTACAATATTGTGGTAGTTTTTGCCATACATTGACATGAATCAGCCATGGGTGTGCATGAGTTCCCCATCCTGAAACCCCCTCCCACCTCCCTCCCCATCCCATCCCTCTGGGTCATCCCAGTGCACCAGCCCTGAATGCCCTGTCTCATGCATCGAACCTGGACTGAAGATCTATCTCACATATGATAAAATACATGTTTCAATGCTGTTTTCTCAAATCATCCCACCCTCACCCTCTCCCACAGAGTCCACAAGTCTGTTCTTTACATCTGTGTCTCTTTTGCTGTCTCGCATATAGGGTCTTAAATGTGAGGATCAGAAGACCAGTATTTGCCCTTGGCATTGTAATTCAGTAAATGTGGGCTCTAGGTAAGTGCCTTCTTTCACCTTAAACTTCTGTAAAATGAGATAATGGCTAAGCATCCCCCGAGTCCTCCAGGGATCATAGTGAGCACAGTCCCCACCCCATAGTCTCCTAGTTCTGAGGTACAGGTGGCTCTTTTGCACAGGGAAAATGAGAAAGAAGTGTCAAACTGTGCTGCTACAGAGCCTGAAATGTGTAAACACAAAACACAACTGAGCTATAGATTTCTTTACATGTAATGCAAAGGAAAAAAAAAAAGGTTGGAGACAACATTTTTAAAGATTTTCATTCACTGATAGCTGCTTTTGATCTGTGAAGAGAATTTTGTCTGTTTTTCTTCCTAGAGTTCCCTAGATCTAAGCATCAAAAATACACATATAAATGAAAATTTTGAAGTAGTGGCTAAAATCCTGCTGAAACTCCTTCATCTGTCCCATTCCCTTCAATATCACTGTCAGTATAGCTTAAGAAGTGTAATGCACAATTAAATAAGATATGAAATCAAAAAGTAAGTTAACAAGAAAACAAAAAAAATTAACAAGAAACTAAATCAAAAGCAACAGCAATGAGAAATGAAGAAGCAAACATTTTAATGTGTGGCAGGGTTCATCTTTCCACTATAAAATAAAGAAGGGAAACCACATTAATTATGTTAATATTTTAAATTCTTTGGAATTAACTGCCTGGTAAGGGGATAAGATCATGTATTTCAGCAGATGCAGCATTTATGTACTTTTAAAAACCTCAGATATGCAGATGACACCACCCTTATGGCAGAAAGTGAAGAACTACTAAAGAGCCTCTTGATGAAAGTGAAAGAGGAGAGTGAAAAAGTTGGCTTAAAACTCAATATTCAGAAAACTAAGATCATGGCATCCGGTCCCATCATGGCAAATAGATGGGGAAACAGTGGAAACAGTGGCTGACTTTATTTTTTGGGCTTCAAAATCACTGCAGATGGTGACTGCAGTGAATTAAAAGACGTTTACTCCTTGGAAGGAAAGTTATGACCAACCTGGACAGCATATTAAAAAGCAGAGACATTACTTTGCCAACAAAGGTCCGTCTAGTCAAGGCTATGGTTTTTCCAGTGGTCATGTATGGATGTGAGAGTTGGACTATAAAGAAAGCTGAGCACTGAAGAATTGATGGTTTTGAACTGTGGTGTTGGAGAAGACTCTTGAGAGTCCCTTGGACTGCAAGGAGATCCAACCAGTTCAGCCGAAAGGAGATCAGTCCTGGGTGTTCATTGGAAGGACTGATGTTGAAGCTGAAACTCCAATACTTTGGCTACCTTATGCGAAGAGCTGACTCATCTGAAAAGACCCTGATGCTGGGAAAGATTGAGGGCGTGAGGAGAAGGGGACGAGAGAGGATGAGATGGTTGGATGGCATCACCAACTCAATGGACATGGGTTTGAGTCAAGTCCGGGAGTTGGTGATGGACAGGGAGGCCTGGCGTGCTGTGGTTCGTGGGGTCGCAAAGAGTTGGACATGACTGAGTGACTGAACTGAACTAAATTTCTTTCAGTTATACTTTACATGAAATTTCAAATAGCCAGCACAATAAACAAGGTCAGTATTGGGATGCAGACTACAAATGAGAGGCTCTAACTTGTACATCAAAGAAGCAGAGGATCCGAAGAATAAAATACCAAATTTATAACACTATGATGTCCACTCCTTTTTGTTGAAAAAGGATGTCCACTCCTAATTGCTGAAATTAGTGGCAGTGAAAGCATTATATTGGGTTTCCCAGGTTGCTTAGTAGTAAAGAATCTTGGAGATGCAAGTTTGATCCCTGGGTCAGGAAGATCCCCTGGAGGAGGAAATGGCAACCGACTCCAGTATTCTTGCCTGGATAATCCCATGCACAGAGGAGCCTGGCAGGCTACAGTCTAAGGGGTCACAATGAGTTGGACATGACTGAGCAAGCACAAAAGCAATGTATATCTCTCGAAACAGCACAAGACAATAGAAATAACATCTGATAATTCATAAGGATTTCACCCAGTGTGTATCATCAGTATATACTTAAATAAACAGTTGTATCACAGTGCCACCAACCAGGAAGCATGAACACATCCAGCTGGGTTCAAGGAAGTGTGAATAATGAGTTTCTAGTTAAAACTAAAAAAGCCACAGCTGTGTCTGTAGGTGTGCCAGTTCTTGATGATGTGGTCAAGGAAATAAGCGTCCCCAGAGGAATTAAAAAAAAAGAATTGAATAAATACAATAGATCTGAGAGAGTTTAAACTACATGGGCAAACGTAACATCCATATGACATAAACTAGGGGATATCAAGATAGAAATATCTCCTCTGAAGCTAAACATTTCTTTCTTTCTAATCATTTTATGTGTAGATGGAGTTACTACCCTAAAAGTGAAGTTATTGAATACCTAAAAATATCTATATAGATATCGGGTGTTCATTATAGTAATATCTGAACTTTTCTGTATGTCTGATATATATGTAAACATTTGTATATCTGATGTTTTCATCTGAAAAATCAAGTACTTATTGCTGTGTCCAAAGATTTATGTCCTAGACTGGTCACTATGACTATATTTAGAATCCTAGAATATTATTTGGACAATAAGTATGTTTTCTTCTTTTCCTTAAGATGGTATACTACTTAATTTTTGAAAATCTGTTTTACAAAGGTTCATTAATATTTAGGAAATAGTCATAGTAAATATTATTTCAATAAAGAAAGATGTAACACATAGCTTACTTTTAAAGATGCAAAAACACCAGAAGGTTTTGTTAATCAAAATTGTTTCAGAATTTTGGAAGTTTTAATATTTTTTTCTCTTTTTATGTCTCTCAATTTCACAATTTTTAAATGAATACATATTTTATTATGAAAAGAAGTTACAGTGTATGTAAAAATATTCATTTAAGAAAATGGGATACAGAAATGTGGAAGAATGATGGGGATATAAGATGGTTCAAAAACATTCTCTTCAGATTGTTGACGTTCAAGTCCTCAATGCTAGTGAGTGTGCACTGAGCTCAGTACCAGAAATCCTGCTAACAAAATTATACTAGTACAAGAGTGATGAAGAGTGATTTAGTAATATGCATCACTAACTCTACCCAATATTCTGTAATAACCTATATGGGAGGAGAATCTGAAAAAGAATGAATATATGTATAACTGAATCATTTTGCTGTATACCTGAAACTATCACAAAGTGTAAATCTACTCCAGTAACTTTTTTAAAAAAAGACACTTTCAACTATTCATTTCTTTATCCAAGTTTTTTGAGCAGCTACTGTGTGCCAGAAACCAGAAATGTTAAGTGACTAACATAGACCCAGCTAAAAGGTTCTCACAGTCTAATAATGATGGGGAGACAAGTGAAGAAGTGAAGTCAAGAGAGCCTACTGACCCACTGAAAAAGAGGGAGTGACAAGAGACCAGGAAGAGTAGAGACATGAAGTCAGGAAGATTTTGCAGAAGACCTACCATCTAGTAGAGGGCAGACAGGCAGTACTAGGACATGACTAAAAACAGACTTTGGAATCCAACAGACCTGGATTCAAATTTCAGCTCCACTGCTTCTTGGCAAGTTACTTAAACTCTCCAAGCTTTAATCTTTGCTTCTGTACTATCTATGCAATACAGTTATGGTTTTAAAAATAAGAACCTGCATGTATAGTACTTGACATGTATGTTCATTAAGCTAATTTTAAATGGGAAAAAAAGGTAAAAGAAACTAAATAGCCATAATAAGAGAATGGCTAATTACGATACACACACAAGATCAAATAGGTACAGTCACTAAAAAGCATATTTAGGACTCACAAAAAGAAAACTGTAGAGGGAGATAAAACTAACCTGGCAACACTTAAAAACGGGTTATTCCAGGTGAAGCAAATACATTCACCGCACTATTTCTGAACTTCTCGAAAAGTTAAAATACAAAATTAGTAAAAATATCAAAAGTTATGCATAAAATGCTTTTTATGCCTTAGGACAATATTTATCAAATTAAGGTACAAAAGAAAATTAATTTTACACCTCCAACTTTTAAATGGTAGAAAACATTAAAAATCAAATTTCTCTCTGGATAGTGGAAACAGAATTTTTAACCACTTTTCTTATAATCCTTTATAGTTTACAAATATCCAAAAGTGTATTAATCTTATGAACGATAAATGAATATAATTTTTCATCAGCTTATAGCAGCAGGGTTTTTTTTGCTTTAGCATTTTGGTCTCCTTTAGGAGAATATATTTGTGAAAGTACATCCATAAGTAGAAATTATGCTATTTCTTTCTTTTTTTAATTTAAATGAAGTAGAACCTAATAAAAATTAAATTGTTTTCTGACCTCTGAAGATGCAGTTTCAGTAGCAACTATGAAGACCCCCTGGAGAAGGAAATGACAACCCACCCCGGTATTCTTGCCTGGGAAATCCCATGGACGAAGGAGCCTGGCGGCTACAGTCCATGGGGTCACAAAGAGTCGAACATGACTTAGCCACTATACAGCACAGCATGATAATAAAACAATGGTTATTTCTAAAAACCATGTTTTTAAAATGAGCATCTTACAGCAGGAACCACTAGATGACAATAGTATCAGAGCAAACAGTGGAGAAAAACTCCAAGTACTTTTCAGTTGCCAGGCCTTGGTCACTTCCATTTGGGCAATGTCCTGCAAACAAATGTTTATCGCACAGGGCTCCCTAACAGCAGCTAATTCCCTGAGTATTTATTTAACCCTTCATCTCAGTGACCATTAACAATCATTCATCGAGACAAGAATCATTATTATCTTTTCCCAGTGACTGAATTCCAATCTCAGTTTAAATCACAGCTAAGTGGTCAGAAAAGAACCCCAGTTGTGCCAGATCTCAGAGTCCACACTTTATGTCAGGCCTATAAATTCCCAAAGAGTAGAGATTTTAGGTTTCATGGATCATACAGTCTCTGTCAAAATTACTCAAGCCTGAGTTGCAGTGCAACTACAGATAGTCTGTGAACAAAGGGGCATGGCTATATTTAAATAAAACTTTACTCACAAAAATTGGTGGCAGGGTGGATGTGGCTCTGAGCCCTTAGCCTGCCAACTCCTGCTCTAAGTTTTCACCATTCAAACACTGTATCCAGTCCCTCCATTTGGCAAATATGTAATGTATACTGACCACATGCCAACCACTGTTCTGTGCACTGGAGATATAGTTATGAACAGAACAAAAAGGAGCCCCTGCCTTACCAAATCTTACCTTTATGCAGAGAAGGAAGATAATAAGTAAATAAAGAGTTATACATAATGTCAGGAAGTCATAAAAGTTATCAAGACTGATGTTTTACCATAAATTACACAAGTTGATAAATGACCTCACTCTTAATAATCGTTCACAGTAAAACATGATGGTTGAAGTTCAATTCTTTAATAATGTGAGGTGAGCTGAACTCAAAAATATTCCAACCCAATGAAACAGATTTCCACAAATTCACACACATACCTCCCTCAGAATAGGTAAAATATCAGTCCTACCTTCCTGTCCTCTGTGTTCTCCATCTTCTATTCCAGTTACCTTAACTGACATCCCGCAAATAACAAAGTCTGAGGTATCTAAAGGAAGTTTTCTTCCTGGCAGTGGGTCTTAAATTAGTACACATGAGTCCAGTTGGTTACTTGGGCCTGTGCCAGACCCACCCTAACTATTTGTAAATCTGTTAACACAGTAGCTACAACTTATGGCTAAATTGCTTCCTCCAACAAAAGACAGATGGCTTCAGCAAATTTTAACTTTCTCCCTCGATGAGCCACCTCACTCCTGAGCAGAGCGGTGTGTTGGGAGCATGCAAGTCCAGCAAAGAAACTGGCAGTCACGAGGGTGTGGGGGCAAGATGTGGGTGTACAATCTGTAGTGGGAGCCGGAATAAAAAGAATATCAAGGAGATCACAAGCCCACCAGCTTTTCCCAAGAATACACAACTTCAGAATTTTGAATTTCTGAAATGCAGGTAGAAATCCACATTTATAACCTAAACTAAAGGGACAAAAGCAGATAAAAATGGCTCATATTATACCATTGTGTAAATCTGAATTATTTGATCAGAAGGAAGGGCAACATTTACAGGTGGTCTACTATGTGCCCAATTATACATAGCACCTTTCCATATATTATTAAATATCAACCCCATTCTTCACAGTGAGGAAACAACTAAGATATTAAATTATTCTAAGGTCCTATAGTTAGTTAAATGGAATGCTAAAATTTGAATCAGAATGCTGATGGGGAATGTAAAACAAAAATTATTCGCCTTAGATTTCTGAGATTTTTAGAACTTTGAAAGAGGTATGAAAAGACCATTTCCAATTAGTGTTTTTTTTTATTTTAAGGAAATGAAAACAGAGGGCTATACATCCAAGACCATATATCATGTATTATTTTTCAGAACTGGATCTAGTATTAGTTTTCAGAACAGGACCTCAGACATGATATTTGTTGCCTCTATTCCATTTTGGCTTTGAAAATGAATTAAAAACTCATTCCACGTGAGGTCTTTGGGAATTTCCCATGATGCAACGCATCTTCAGTGCAGGACACTGTAATACCAATGCTGACACCAAAGGGGCTTTCCCGTATACCTTCTTCCTGGCTCTTGATTCAGCAGGATTTTTATTTTTGACCTTGAATGCCATTTCAAAGCCATCACAGGGCTTCCCCGGTGGCTCAGTGGTAACAAATCCACCTGACAATGCGGAGACACCAGTTTGATCCCTGATCTGGGGAGATCCCGCATGACGCAGAAAAACTTAGTCTGTGTGCTACAACTACTGAGCCTGTGCTCCAGAGCCTGGGAATCACAACTACTAAGCCCACATGCCCTAACTTCTGAAGCCCATGCTCCCTAAAGCCTGTGCTCTGCAGCAAAAGAAGCCACCACAATGAGAAGCCAGCCCACTGCAACTAAAGAGTAGACCCTGCCTGCCGCAGCTGGAGAAAAGCCCGCACAGGAACGAAGACCCAGCATAGACAAAAATAAATAAATAATAAAATTATATACAAAAAAGTTCAGGTTTTTTTTTTTTGCATCATCTTACAGAAAAATTGGAATGAACTTAAAAAATAAATAAAACCATCCCATTCTCTTCATCAGCTCAAATCCAGAGAAAAAGAATGTTTAATATACACAAGGTCTGACATCCTTTATCCTGACTCCTTGACCTTTTCTGTATAATTTAAACCCTAAATCTTGCTGTTTGGCTCTACTGTATTTACGAATAATAAGCTCCTGCTGTTGTACATCCATATAACTCTTTCCAGTACCTCCAAGTTGTATTCACAATATGCAAAACTGCCAATTTGCACAGAGGTTAGTATGTATACAAGTTATTTTATTAGCCATCTACCAACTTTATTCATTCTCAAAATACTCTGTAAGGTAGAAATTTCCTGTGTTTAACAACACATAAAATTTAACTGTCAATTAACTGGTCAGCTTAGGTTAAACAGTTTGATTTTCACTGAATTAATCAATCATTTCACAATGAATTTCCCCAAATGACATGCTGTTTAGATCACATACACACAAGCTCAAAATACATATTAAATAATAATCTGAAAATTAACTGTAAAGATTAAAAATATTACATTTAAAAAATTTTATTTTTTGGCCACAAGGCATATGAGATCTTCCCTGACCAGGGATTGAACTCATGTCCCCTGTGTTGGAAGTACAGAGTCTTAACCACTGAACCAGCAGGGAAGTCCCAGAATCTTCTCTGTTCTTAAAGTATTCCATGAATGTACAACATATTTTAAGAGTTATTCCTGGAAAAATCCAGAGAGTTTCTAGGATAGCTTCCCTTTCTGATTCTAGACAAAACTATGAGACTGTTTATGCTGGTTTCCAACATCTTCATATTCCTTAGAGTTTGTCTACCACTTTATAACTAAATGTCTTTATCTACAGTTAAAATATCTAGTGTCCCAATCTATTTCCTTAGCTATTTGGATTGCCCCACTGTAGGGATTCATAGTCCTAACTTCTTCCTTCTTTCAACAAGCACTTATTTTTAAGTGGAAAGTGAAAAAAAAAAAAAGTGAAAGTGAAAGTTACTCAGTCGTGTCCCACTCTTTGTGGCCCCATGGATATACAGCCCATGGAATCCTCCAGGCCAGAATACTAGACTTGGTAGCCATTCCCTTCTCCAATGGATCTTCCCAACCCAGGGGTTGAACCCAGGTCTCCCACACTGCAGGCAGATTCTTTACCAGCTGAGCCACCAGGTAAGTCCAAGAATACTGGAGTGGGTAGCCTATCCTTTCTCTAGGGGATCTTTGCGACCCAGGAATAGAACCAGGTGGATTCTTTAGTGGTGAGCTACAAGCAAAGCCCTATTTTTAAGTGAGGAGATTTCCAAAAATGTTACTTGCCTGGGTCTGTTGCAAACCTGGGTCCCTGTTCTGTATCAAGAACAGGTTGTACAGGGTGGTACTAGCTACAGAAACATCAGATGTTATGATGGAGTCAGAAAGGCAGTAGGTATTTGGGACAGTACAGACCCAACCTTAATTTACACCATGTTGATAGCTACACTGGATGAATCATACACATCCACCAAACAGTTTGTGCTTCAAATGAGGGTAAAATAATATTGTAAGATAGACTGCTAACTTTCTATATTCTTTTTCTTTCTTTTTTTAAGGCAGCATAACAAAATCAATAATGGAAAGCTATTCCTCCCTTTTCCTTTAGTGGTCCTTTCTGCCTAAAGCTATGCAGATATTTTAATTATTAAAAATTTTCTTTCTGTTTTCTCCCCAGGAAAGGAATTCCATGAAGTCTCAGCACCAGGAATTTAGTTTTGCTCACTGTCCTTTCAAGTGTTAGATACAGAATCAAAAGCACCCTTTCTGGATTTGATTATAATCATTACAGGTGTAAAACCTGAGGACCCAGAGGTGATTAACAGAAGAGCTGACAAGCTTGAAAAAGCTCCAGTGTAATGAGACACTTACACAAGATACGTACTCATAACCTACTTTGTAAAATGCAGGTAATCTCTAGACAAGATAACTATTCTTTCACCATCTGGCAAGATGTTAAATAATTCTCTTCCTCCTTGCTTTAAATTAAGGATATGATTAGCTCTTCAAACTACTGGTAACATGAAGCTCTTGCACATTAACTGTTAATTAAGAATGGTACTAGGGATGTAAGTATAGAGGGGGGTCATGTATTAGTTTCCTAGAATTGCCATAGCAAAATACCACAGACTTTTTCTTTATTCATTCATCCATCCACAGGCATTTAGGTTGTTTTCATAATGTGGCTATTGTGAGTAATCGTGCATTGAACATGAGAGTGCAGAGATCTCTTTGAGATCCTAATTTCTATTCCTTCAAGTCTATAACCCATAGTGGACTGCTAGATCACATGGCATCATATTTTAAATTTTTTGAGGAACCTCTATACTGTTTTCCATAGCGGTTGCACCAATTTTCATTCCCACAAATAGTGTACCAGGGACTCCTTTTTCCCATACTCTCACCAACATTTGTTATCTTTAGTTTTTTTTTTTTTAAACATATTCTTACAGGTGTAAGGTGATATCTCATTGTGCTTTTGATTTGCACTTCCCTGGTGATTAGTAACATAGAGTACCTCTTCCTATTTATTCAGTTTCTTTGCTTATTCTTAAAATGGGTTATTTGGTTTTTGTTGGTTTGGGGTTTTACTAATGAGCTGCAGGAATACTTTGATTACCCTTTATTCATATATGTGAGTTGCAAATATTTTCTCCCATTTCATAGGCTGTTTTTTCATTGTGTTGATAGTTCCCTTTGTTGTACAAAAAGTTTTTAGTTTAATTCCACTTCTTCATTTTTCCTTTTGTTGACTGATCCTGTTGTTGAAAAAAATCATTGCCAAGACCACTATCAAAAAGCTTCTCCTTTATGTTTTCCTCTTAAGAGTGTTAAAGTTTCAAGTCTTATGGTGAAGTCTTTAATCCATTTTGGGTTGATTTTTGTGTATAGTTCAAAATCATGTTGTGCACAGTCACAGAAACATTTTCTGTATGGTTCAGAATTACGTTAAGGGTCCAATTTCACTCTTTGCATATGAATATCCTATTATCCCAATACCAGTTATGGAAAAGATGAATCTTTTCTGACTCTGTGTTTTTGGCATCCTTGTCAAAAATCAGCTGACTATATATGATCAATCTCACAATAAATTTTATCTCTCAATAAAGTCTAATGATTTTCTCTATAAAAGTATGGTATACATTATTAGAGTGATAACCAATGACTACTGAAAACTCCTAATATTACTGTAAATAGAGTTTTCTATTTAGTTTTGCAGGTTTTCTGTTAGTATAGAAATGATACCTTGCTACATCTTCCAATTATTCCTAGTAATATCTGTCGCTTCTTTAGGGCAGCGGTCCCCCAACCTTTTTGCCACCAGGGACCAGTTTTGTGGACAACAATTTTTCCACAAAAAATTGTGGAAAAGGGAGAGGGTGGTTCAGGCAGTAATGAGAACCATGAGGAATGACAGATGAAGCTTTGCTTGCTCGCCCCATCACTCACTTCCTGCTGTGTGGCCTGGTTCCTACCAGGTGGTGGACTGGTACCAGTCAGGTCCTGGGGGCTGGGGACCCCTGCTTTAGGGTTTTCCCTGCAAATGATTACCTTATCTGCAAATACAGATTGTTGTTCCTCTTATTCCAGTTCTTAACATTGCCAATTTCTTTTCCTTGTCATAATAAAAGTTTGAAAATCAGTTCAGGAAAAGACAGTTTTTAGCACAAGAATATACTAAAGTACTAAAAAAGTTTATAAATACTCTGTATTTAAATTTTTCTTACATCTACCTGTCTTTATATCTGTGCCATACTTGACTTAGGAGATTTTTCCATCTTCATAACTTCTTCTCATTGCTATAGAGAATGTCAGCTCAGACATAAATATATTGGCTAGTAAAGCATCAAAAGAACAATGGTGTTAAGATATATAAAAATATATTTATTCTCCACTAGCCCTGTTCTTGTCTGTTATGGTAAGAATTACTTCCACTGCTCTCAGAGGAAGTGTATTAAGAAACGCTCCATATAAAACTTATCACTTAAAAAAATAAAAACAAAAAAATACTTTAATCCCAAATTTGATATGGAATAAACTCCGGCTATGGTAAGATGAAACAGACTCTGGATGAGTCAGGAGAACTCCTTTCAGGTTCCTGCTACAGAGCAGGCATCATAGTTTGATTGGCTACCAGACCTCTGTGGGTAAAAGTTAAGCTATCTTCTATATGATGAGAAAGACTATTTGTGATAAAAATAACTCCTGATTAGTTAACTGCATATGGATTGGGGGAATATATATAAAGATTCCTGATGAAGAAACCTGCTTGAGGTGGAGCAGTGAGCAAGCATAAATTCCTATTCTATTCCAAATAGACAGGCACCAAGGATGCCTTTTGACAGGAGCTTCAGCTGAAACTAAAAATGTATTGGTCAGTGAATTTGTTTTCCATTGCTGTGAAACAAATCACCACCAACAGCAGTTTAAAATAATGTCCATTTATTATTTCCTAGTTCTATAGGTCTTCCCTGGTGGCTCAGATGGTAAAGAGACTGCCTGCAATGCAGGAGACCTGGCAAGATCCCTGGGTTCGAAAGACCCCCTAGAGGAGGGCATGGCAACCTGCTGGACAGAGGAGCCTGGCGGACTACAGCCCATAGGGTCGCAAAGAGTTGTACATGACTGAGTGATTAAGCACAGCACAGTTCTATAGGTCAGCAAGTCTAGGTATGGCATAATTGGGGGTTCTCTTGTCAGTGTCTTAAGAATGTAATCAAGATACTGACTAGACTGTGTTCTCATATGAAGCTCAGAGTCCTCTTCCAAGCTCCTTGGTTGTTAAAGTAATTCAATTCTCTGTAGTTGTATGATAAAGATCTCCTTTTTCTTGTGAGTTAGCAACAATGGGCTGTTCTCAGATTTGCACCATGTGGCCTTCTCATACCAGAGCAGTTTGTTCCTTCAAGTCTGTGAGATTTTATCTCAAATTTTGAATCTCTCCAACTTCAAGAAGCACCCAGTCTCTTTTAAGGGCTCACTTGATTAGGTCGGGCTCATATGGTTAATCTCTGCTTGGTTAGCTTAAAGTCAACTGATTACTAACCCAATCAGAAAGCTATACCTCATCACATTCAGATTTTGCCCACACTCAAGAAAAAAGGGTTATACAAGGCATGTCTACCAGGGAGCAGTACTCTAAGAGGTCCTCTTAGAATTCTGTCTGCAAAGGAGGGTATTGCTACCTCTTTTCCTGGTCTCTTCCCAATCTTGATCTTGAATGTTTGTCAGTCTAACAGTGCGAAGAGACAAGGAAGAACTCACAGAAAACCTTACCAGGGACAGCAACTGCACTTGCCAGCACTATTCCTTAGTTGACATTATAGCCGGAGGACTCTTTGAAAAATGAAGATTCAATTAATCTCTTAGTTTTATCTACAGATGCTCTGAAGTGATTTTTTTTTTAATCCAAATAGAAGGAAGAATCCTAAAAGAGGATCTGCCACCAAGATGAAATAGCTTTTAAGGTTTGAAAACTCCACTCCAGGACTACAGCTCTGTAACACTTTTGATCTTGACCATGTAAGTCCTGGTCCTTTGAGGGGAGTTAAAAGACTAATAGATCTTGTTCTTCTACCAGAGGCCAGCATATCTCAGCAATTTGTTCTTTGTTCAGATCACATATAAGCTTTAAGGTCAAGTCTGTTGTCACTGAGGGATAGTGCAGTCCCTCTCTGGGAAAGAGATCTGTAGCCTTTTAGAAAAGCCTCAATTGTATCTTTATGAAATAACCAGATCCTCACCTCGAACTAACTGGATGGCTATATCTCCACCTGGATTTAACTGGATAACCCCATCAGTCTTTCAAAGGTTTTTGTAATTTTCCTTTTGATGTTATCTAGAAACATTTTATACTGGTCAAGACATCATTTCAGTTATGTAACTGTACAAAAGGCAGAGACAACAAAATATATTTAGCCGCGTTGTCTACTGAGCTGATCAGATAGGGATCTGCAGAGTGTGCATATACATGTGTGTGTGTACATATATGTTCGATATGGAGAAAACTTTCTGTCCATTTTATTACACAGTCCTTTTGATTGCTTTACATATGACTAAGCTATTTTTTCAGAAACGAAAAGAAATTACGGGATCTTTAAGAACACCATATCAAGCACAGGACAGACACAAAGACAAGCTAGGTATAAGAACAATCTGAAAAAGAGCACTTATGGACCTTTTTAATACTTTAGCAACCACAGCATATTCCGGTTGACCTAAATTAAAGGTTTTTTTAATATTTTCCTTTGAGCTGTAGACATCCCGAGGGCTCACTCTCAATGGTGATGGGTAAGTTAGAGAGCTCCACTCAGGGCCTCATAATATACTTTTACCCAGAGCAGTTCCATTGTAGTTTTTTAAGAAGCTATGGACTGAGTAGAGTACACTCTGTAAAGGCCCATATGGGAAAAGAATTTTTAAAAAGGGTGGATCTATGATTCATTTTGCAGTACACCAGGAACTAACACAACACTGTAAATCAACTATACTCAACTAACAATTTTAAAGAAGCAGCTATGTAAAGTAAATTGGAAGGGAAAGGGAAAATTCCACTTCCAAAAAAACCATTTGAAAGTCACAGACATGGATAAGCTTTGTAGTCCTTTTAATGGCAGAAAGTTTAAAATTATGACTAGCCCTTACAAAGTTAATAGTTAACAGTCATGGCTAAATACAACTTATCACCTGCTTTGGAGACCAAAATGATACTTTCTAACACATCCAATAATAATCCAATGAATGGACCACAGAATTTTAAGATAATTCATCAGAAAGCTCTTTATAATTCTAACATCATTCTATGAATCTATTTGGTATAAATTAAACATGCAAAACTTACAAAGTCATTTTAAAAATTTAACTTCAAAATAATAAAAGCATAATATGCAAGCATTTTAAAATAACAATTATAGAAATAAAACCTCAGATTATATCCACAGTACTGGACAGTATGGACATTACACAGAAAAAACACCCTCTCTCACTTTCCCTGTGATATGCTGACACTCATATCCCAAAAGCAAAACTAGAGGAGGGGAGATAGGTGATGGAAGGTTACAGGGAAGAATGGGAGCACCCTGTGGGGCTCCTGAGCCAGCATCCTTTCCTTGTCCCCTGTTTCTTGTTTGTAGGAAATAGACCGTGGCCTCCTTGAACTACCCCAAGTTCCAAAGGGCAGATTTGAACAGTTGCTAATCAGGAAAGGGAGGGGACACAGAGACAAGAGAGGAACAGCCAAGAAACAATAGTGCATCCTTGGGACAGGGTCCAGGTTCTACCTCAAAAGATACACACAAAAATATCTTTAAACTCTTCACAGAACCAAACCCCCCAGCAAATGGAGGATGCCAGCATTCTCCACTCCAGATTAAAGGAACCAGAGATACCCGTCAGATTACCTGAGATCAGACTGAAGAAATGCAGGCCCTACACACACACACCCTGATCTCAGTAACCCCATCCTTGAAACAATCACTATTAAACTCCTTACCAAATCCTCCTGATGGCAGGAACCCACTGTGCCCCCCTTTGCCTGCAAAGCAATAATGCTATTTTCTACTTCACCCCAAACTGTGTCTCTGAGGTTCAATTTGGCACCAGTACAGAGGCCAAACTTTCAACACCAGTTTCACCCACTACCCAGAGATACAGGTATTCAAAACAAGTTATAAAAAGGCAAAATTCCTACTATTTTCACAAATATGTGTTTGAAAACTATGGTCACCCATGCTCAAATCCCGGGGTCATACCTGCTTGAAAAATATGGCCAAACCTGTTCAATTCCTGGGCCAAAAACACTCCCTGGAGGAGGAAATGGCAATAAGCTCCATTATTCTTGCCTGGGAAATCCCATGGACAGAGGAGCCTGGTGGGCTTCAATCCTTGGGGTCACAAAGAGTCTGACATGACTGAGCACACCTACTCAAAAGCTCAGTTAATGAATAACTATAGAATTAGCCTCCAATTAAAATAAATAATTAAAAAATTTAAAAATAATAAAAAAAGAACAATGCAAATAATGAACTGGCTAAGGATTTTTTGGGGTTGGTGAGAAATTTATAGACTGTTCAAAGTATTGATTGAGGTACATCTTAAAATCCAAGACTATATATACATATATTAATATATTCAAGTAACAGTTACTCAGTTATATCCAACTCTTTTTGACTGCATGGACTGTAGCCCACCAGGCTACTCTGTCCATGGGATTCTCCAGGCAAGAATATTGGAGTGGGTTGTCATGCCCTCCCCTCCAGGGGATCTTCCAGACCCAGGGACCAAATCTGTATCTCTAACATCTCCTGCATTGGCAGGTGAGTTCTTTACCACTAATGTCACCTGAAAAGCCCCAATAGGATGTATTCAGTCATTTTGAAAAAAAAAAAAAGTGTTAGGTTATTTTGTTTATATGCTCTATATTAACACTATTCAATAGAATTTTTGTTGATGTAAATGTTCTGTATCTCTCCTGTTCAATTGGGCACCACTAACCATAGGCTCCTGTTGAGCATCTGAAATATAGCAAGTGCCATTAAGAAACTCAATTTTTAACTTCATTTCATTGAAATTAATATAAATTCAAAGAACTTCATGTTATGACAGAGGCCACCCCATTGGAAGTACTGTCTCGAAAAATACCTACCCTCTCATTTCCTTTACAAACAGCTTTGTCTTTCTCTTACAACCCTTTTCAAGGTCATCTCAGAGCCCCACAGGCTGAGGTATTTTTACCCTGCATTATGCTTCCGTGAAATTTTCTGCATTTCTTTATTCTAGAACTTATCCATGGAATAGAAATTGTGCAGATGCAAACTTGCCCACTAAACTATCGTCTGCATAACTGTAGGACAATGTTTCATTCTTGTCATCCCAGAATCCAGCAGAGGGCCTGATACGCAGTAGGCTTTTGATATATTTTTTGAAATGAATGAATGAAAAGAAGCTATAAGCAGCTGGTTGAACAGAGAAGTTCTAAATGAACATTTAATACGTGTGGAAAACTATCCTTTGCCTGCCATTTTATTTTCTTACTTGCATTCATAAAAACCATGTATGCCTTAGCAGACTCCTAGCTCCAAAGTACAGAGAGAGTTTCTGCTTAAGTCATTTCAAGACTATTGGATCCAATAAGTCTTATGGGCACCACTGTGGTTTACAACTGCAACTCATTTGCTCGCTCACCCTCAAACTGAGATGGTTGGTAAAGAGGCATCAGAACAAAGAGCTTCACTGTATCCCAACCTAAAAACAACACAAGATGCAGTACACTTACCATCACCAACATCAAAGTCCTTGAAAGCCAGTTCTGAACCTGAATCATCAAGAAGGATTTCGCCATTCAGTGTGAACATCATGGTGTGTTCTGTCATGTCAACCATACACCCCACAACATCTCCAGCTTGCCAAGAGCGCCCATAGTGCTCATTGCCCTGGTGCCACCGCTGGGCCTGGAGACAGAAGAGTCATTGTCACAGAAAAAGCCAGAATGGCACCCGCCCACTGCTACTGGCACGATTCACAGTAGCACTTGCATTAACGTAGCGGGGGGAAGAAATGTAGTCAGCCCATCTGCTACAGCAACAGCAACTCACTAAGTGATGTGGAGGCACCCAGGGATTCTGAATCCTTGACATTAACATCATATGTTACTGAGTGTTGAGAAAAACTCAAATGCTACTTCATGATTTAAGAGTCTATTATTTTAAAAAATGAACCCTATAACCTTTCTGTTAAAAGAAAAACTGTGTCCTTAGAAATTTATTTTTCTCACTACAATGAACATTTCCCAGGATATGAGTTGTTTTTCTCCATTCCCCCAAATACAGAGAATTATGAACATAGAATCAGCTGGGAACTGATCGTTGAAAATGACATTCTAATTTTCATCTCTTTCAAAATAAAATTCCATTTCTTGGAACCAGTGGCACTCACATTTTAGCAAAATAGAAAATTAGAAGCATTTTAGTATATACTAAAATAAGAAATGGTTTGAATCAAACTTAAAAATATTCTTAAGATATTTATTGAAATAATAAGCCAAAAATTGTATATATATGTCAATACGGCTTTATATATAACACTGGCGAAATCTCATAAATACATTTGAAACAGTCTTGATAAATGTGACCTTTGAATCTGTAAGTATATTCCAATGATTTACAGATACAAAATTATAATATTTTATCAGATAAATCGTTTTATTTTCCCCTAATGTATCATCTTCATTGTAAACTGATATATAACAGAATATACTCCGGAGAAGGCAATGGCAAGCCACTCCAGTACTCTTGCCTAGAAAATCCCATGGATGGAGGAGCCTGGTTGGCTGCAGTCTGTGGGGTCGCTAAAGGTCGGACACGACTGAGCGACTTCACTTTCACATATTGGAGAAGGAAATGGCAACCCACTCCAGTGTTCTTGCCTGGAGAATCCCAGGGACGGGGGAGCCTGGTGGGCTTCTGTCTATGGGGTCACACAGAGTCGGACACGACTGAAGTGACTTAGCAGCAGCAGCAACAGAATATACTCACCAATGTAAAACAATGATTCTTCTAAAATATAATACACTATAGTTTTAAAAAATTTATTTAACGAAATTAGGTACCAAAAGGTGTTAAATTTTTCTATCTGAAATAGAAAATAGGACTCAAGAAATGTAACATTTCAGAACAAAGTGGGTCAGTTGCCCTAGAAGACACAATACTTATTTCTAGTCCAAAAATGTTTTCCTAGACACACACCTGGCTACCCAAATGTCAAATATCTTCAAAACTGCTGATTTAATTTTCTTTTCTCTAGTTAGGAAAAAAGCTCCCTCCAAAGGAATACAAATTTACTGAAGAAAATTAGCAAATTAAAATGATAAAATAATAAAAAATCAATAACTTTATCAACCAAAACTATTACTATTCTAGTGTAGTTAAGTCCATATGTACATATTATTAATTTTAAAATATTTTATACAGAAAAAGTAAACATTCAATATTTATATAATATACAAATAAATAATGTACCAAAAAGAAGAAACTTACCACCTTTCATCAAACTGAAAAAATTTAAATTACTCATAACATTGAAAATGGAAACTTTTGGTGATTATAAACAACAAACAGCATTACTATGGCTATTAAATGTTTCTATCTATCATTAATTATCATGAGGAACGCTGGGCTGGAAGAAGCACAAGCTGGAATCAAGACTGCCGGGAGAAACATCAATAACCTCAGATATGCAGATGACACCACCCTTATGGCAGAACGTGAAGAGGAACTAAAGAGCCTCTTGATGAAAATGAAAGAGGAGAGTGAAAAGGTTGGCTTGAAGCTCAACATTCAGAAAACTAAGATCATGGCATCTGGTCCCATCACTTCATGGGAAATAGATGGGGAAACAGTAGAAACAGTGTCAGACTTTATTTTTTGGGGCTCCAAAATCACTGCAGATGCTGATTGTAGCCATGAAATTAAAAGACGCTTACTCCTTGGGGGGAAAGTTAGGACCAACCTAGACAGCATATTAAAAAGCAGGGACATTACTTTGCCAACCAAGGTCCGTCTAGTCAAGGCTATGGTTTTTCCCGTGGTCATGTATGGATGTGAGAGTTGGACTGTGAAGAAAGCTGAGTGCCAAAGAATTGATGCTTTTGAACTGTGGTGTTGGAGAAGACTCTTGAGAGTCCCTTGGACTGCAAGGAGATCCAACCAGTCCATTCTAAAGGAGATCAGTCCTGGGTGTTCATTGGAAGGACTGATGCTGAAGCTGAAACTCCAACACTTTGGCTACCTCATGCGAAGTGTTGACTCACTGGAAAAGACCCTGATGCTGGGAGGGATTGGGGCAGGAGGAGAAGGGGACGACAGAGGATGAAATGGCTGGATGGCATCACCGACTCAAAGGACATGAGTTTGAGTAAACTCCAGGAGTTGGTGATGGACAGGGAGGCCTGGCGTGCTGCGATTCATGGGACTGCAAAGTCGGACACGACTGAGCAACTGAACTGAACTGAACTGAATTATTGCTTGAGGATAAATTCCTTCTATGGAATTGCTATGTCAAATGGATATATTTTGCTTTAGCATATATAGTTTTAACGCTTTTGATAGATGAGGATGATTCATCTCTTTGTTACGATAGAGAATATTTTACTTCTTAAATTTTGAATAGTCTTGAATTTTCACAGGGTGAAGGGTCTCAAAATGTCTCAAAATGTTTGAGACTACCAAGACAGAAGTTCTCCTAGAAACTATTTTCTGAGTTTGGGTTCAGAAAAGCAGAATACGCTAAAGCTGAAACTCCAATACTTTGGCCACCTCATGTGACGAGTTGACTCACTGGAAAAGACTCTGATGCTGGGAAGGACTGGGGGCAGGAGGAGAAGGGGATGACAGAGAATGAGATGGCTGGATGGCATCACCAACTTGATGGAGATGAGTTTGCGTGAACTCCGGGAGTTGGTGATGGACAGGGAGGCCTGGGGTGCTGTGATTCATGGGGTCGCAAAGAGTCGGACACGACTGAGCGACCGAACTGAACTGAACTGAATATTATGTGTGTGTGTACTCAGTTGTGTTCAACACTCTGTGACCCCAAGTACTGTAGTCTGCCAGGCTCCTCTGTCCATGGGATTTCCCAGCCAATAATACAGGAGTGGGTCCCCATTCCCTTCTCCAGGGGATCTTCCTGACCCAGGGATTGAACCCACATCTCCTGCATTGGCAGGCAGATTCTTTACCACAGAGCCACCTGGGAAGCTGGACCATCAGAAGGAAAACCAGTGGAAATGCAGTGAGGCAGTGTGGAGCTCACAGCATGCGGATGCGTAGTGCACAGTAGCCTACAAAGGCAGGAGCCTACAAACTCCAGGGTCCGGCAAAGCGCACTCACCTTGAAGCCATCAAAAGCAAAGGCACGTTCATCCGAGCCAAGCTCCTGATCAGGTTGACACCCTGGCCTGCTCCAGCCAACTCGCATGTCTCCAGCAGTGACCGCCTCGAATTCAAAATACCACCGTCCAGCCTTCACAGCATACGTCTTCTCAGCACGGAAGATGCGGAACCGCTCTCCTGTGCCGCTGCACACTTCGGCTCTGGCAGCTGTGAATGTAAAGGGGTTCTGGTGATCACTGGACGGGACATTGAAAGAGAAGGGCAGATGCCATGCAACCGACAGGAACAGAGCTAATGACACCTTCTCTCTTATCTTGACTCACATGTAACAAAGTGTTTTCACATCAGATGGAAGCAGCTTGGGGAAGTGCAAAGGATACAAAATGCCTGCCTTTGGAGGCACTGGTGGTTAAACGTCACTAATTCTGTAAGAGCAGATGATGCTAAGAATTTATTTTTTTCCTTTGGATAAAAGTTTACCAGATACTTGGTGGTTTGGTAATGGAAACCAAAATGGTAGAGGAAAATGAGATGCACTTGGGGGCAGGAATGGGAAGCAGACAATAAAGGAGGTGGACGTGGTAGGGGAAGTGGAGGGTGGAAGGAATCAGGAGAGTGGCACTGACATATATACACATTACTATGTGTGAAACTGAGAGCTAGTGGGGAGCTGCTGTATAGCACAGGGAGGCCAGCCTGATGCTCTGCGATGACCTGGAGGTGTGGGATGCGGGTGTCATATGTAAACACATAGCTCATTGACTCCATTTTCAGCAAAACTAACATTGCAAAGCAATTATACTCCAATTAAAAAAAAGAGAGAAAGAAATAGACATTTATGGGTTGGAGAAAAGAGGGAAGAATCAGCGAGGAAGTGAGGCGGAAAGAGAGAAAACAACAAGAAAGAGAAAAACATTCACAGAGAACAGTAACCATTGATAAATTTCACAGACAGGATGGCTAAGCACATTACGTCTTCCTCTAATCCACATCTTCACTGCAATGTGCTTTACATACCAATGCTGTGTTTAAGAGATTTGAGGAAACAACAAAAGGGTCAAGTCCAACATCAGGATTAGTGCTGTGTGAAGGGAAAAAACATCTGTGGGAAATGAGATGTCCATGAGATGGATGTGCCAGAGAAAGCGTCAAACCAGGGAAACTGGAGCCAGGATAACTTTAAGAACGTCACCTCCTAGTAATTCACAGTGCATGGCGACATCAGTCCCCTGAACAGATATCAAAGGGTATGGTCAGCTCTGTGAAGATCAGGGTTAAATACAGAGAAGGAAATTTAAGTGACTTGACCTACGTCTCACAACTAACAAATGGCAGAATCTGGGAGCTGCCAAACACTGCAGACTGTGTTCTTTCCACTCTGCCTCCAGTAGCTGACACGGAATTAGTAGATAGCAGCTACATTTTAGTTCTCATCTGTTCTCAAGTTAGGAAAGACCTTATAACTAATAAAATTAATAAGAACTTAACTATTGATATGGCTAAATAAATAAAAAGTCAAGATAAGCTCTAAAGGTTGCCAATTAACACGCAGTTAGATCATCTTTAACAATTTAAGATTAGATTGAAGAAAAGAAAAATGGACTAAAGAGATTCTAGCCCACAATAGGGGCTGGTTTAACGAAAGGATCAGTTATTGCTTTATGATGATTATAGGGCATATAGATGAACTATATCTGATAAACCTTTCAAAAGCTGTGTTAAATTTCTGAATAAACAATATTTTGTTTTTTCCCCTCACCTACATACACACACCTAACAGCCTAGTCTGCTCCAGGAAAACCTCCTGTGTCCAACAGTGTAGCCTCAAAAGTCACACACTCGTATCATGCAAGACACTCAAACATCTTTCTGAAAAAACAGATGCATTCAGGTCAGTCGCTCAGTCATGCCCAACTCTTTGAGACCGCATGGACTGCAGCATGTCAGGCCTCCCTGTCCATCACCAACTCCTGGAGTCCACCCAAACCCATGCCCATTGAGTCGGTGATGCCATCCAACCATCTCATCCTCTGTCATCCCCTTCTCCTCCTGCCCTCAATCTTTCCCAGCATCAGGGTCTTTTCAAATGAGTCAGCTCTTTGCATCAGGTGGCCAAAGGACTGGAGTTTCAGCTTCAAAGAAACTGAATATTCAGGACTGATTTCCTTTAGGATGGACTGGTTGGATCTCCTTGAAGTCCAAGGGACTCTCAGGAGTCTTCTCCAAAACCACAGTTCAAAAGCATCAATTCTTCGGCACTCAGCTTTCTTTATAGACCAACTCTCACATCCATACATGACTACTGGGAAAACCATAGCTTTGAGTTAAAAAATGAGACATTTATACTACTCTATAGAGCAGACAGCATGTACAACATTCTCTGAAGAGAAAATGTTTGCTTTTGATACATTCAAGTTAGGAGTGGAAAGGGACTTGAATGAGAAAAACCTTCACCGTTTCCTTCTTGGTGAAGGGTAAAAGTTTCTCACATCTATTAAATAAAAACTGAATGATTTTTGAAAGATTGAATAGTAAACTACTTTTCAGGGACAAGAAAATTTTGTATCAAGAAGATAATTCTAAATGTCATGGTACTAAAAAAAAAAAATAGGAAACAACACTTTTCTAGTCAGTGTCTCCCCCAAAACAGAACACCAATCCATTGTTTCTTTAAGTCATGATTATAATCTTCCTGAAATGCATCATAGAGGTACAGAATATGATCAAGGAACTACACGAACCTTGGGAGATTACGTGTCAGGAAAATAAAATACCCTCACATATTTATCCTTATTTTTAGTGATGCTGACATTTGTAAATACAATCATACTGATTACATTCTCATGTGGACTAACAGATTAAATTCCCAATTTCCTAAGTATGGAATATTCCGTTTTTTAGAAATCTAAATTACTGAAAAGTTAATGGATTCTTTTTCCTATTTTAAGTTTCCAGGATATCAGACTCCGCAAAATGCAAAGTGTGCTCAAAGAGCCAAGTAAATTTTAATCTTAGTTTAAGTCATAATACATTGGGAAATCTGATATAGAAATATAACCACTACATAATATCCTTAAAATCCTACTACAAATTTCTCTTGATATTAAGATTCATCATTAATCTTTTCTACTAATAAAGGTAATAAAAATAGGGGGACTATAAAGAAAATCTGGGTCAATAAGAGGCAATGGTGAAGAATTTGTTTGTCCTGGCATTTTTCTCCTTGACCTCAAGCAGCTGTACTGTTCTTTTTCTTACTGAAGTATAGTTGATGTACAACACTGTATATATGTACAACACTGACTCACAATTTCAAAGGTTACTCCATTTATAATTATAAAAAATGGGCTATATTCCCTGGTGTACAATACATCCTTGTACCTTATTTGTTGCACAGCAGTTTGTACCTCTTAATCACCTTCCCCGACACCTTGCTCCTCCTGCCTTCTCTCTCTCCACTATTAACTTCTACCTTGCTCTCTGCTTCTGTGAGTATATTTCTTTTTTTAAATATATTCACTACTTTGTTTTATTTTTCCAGATTCCACACATTTGTTGTTGTTCAGTTGCTAAATTATGTTCAACTCTCTATGACCCCGTGGACTGTGTGCAGTACACCGGGCTCCTCTGTCCTCTGTATCTCCGGAGTTTGCTCAGAATCATGTCTATTGAGTTTGTGATGCATCTAAGCATTTCATCCTCTGCTGCCCCTTTGCCTTTTTGCCTTCAATCTCTTCCAGCATCAGAGTCTTTTCCAGTGACCTGACTGTTCCCATCAGGTGACCAAAAGTATTGGAACTTCAGCTTTAGCAACAGTCCTTCCAATGAACATTTAGGGCTGATTTCCTTAAGGATGGACTGGTTGGATCTCCCTGCAGTCCAAGGGACTCTCAAGAGTCTTCTCCAGCAACACAGTCTGAAAACATCAATTCTTCCGCATTCATCTTTCTTTATGGTACAACTCTCACATTCGTACATGATTACTGGAAAAATCATAGCTTTGACTTTCTGAACTTCTGTTGGCAAAGTGACATCTCTGCTTTTTAATATGTTGTCCAGGTTTGTCACACACAACAAAGAAGCAAGTGTCTTTTAACTTCAAGGCTGTAGTCACTGTCCACAGAGATTCTGCAGCCCAACAAAATAAAATCTGTCACCGCTTCCACTTTTCCCCCTTCTATTTGCCATAAACTGATGGGACCAGATGTCATTATCTTAGTTTTTTGAATGCTGAGTTTTAAGCCAGTTTTTCCACCCTCCTATTCCACCCTCATCAAGAGGCTCTTTAGTTCTTCTTCTCTTTCTGCCATTGAAGTGGTATCATCATAACTGAGGCTGATGCTGTTTCTCCAGCAGTCTTGATTCCAGCTTGTGCTTCATCCAGCCCGGCATTTTGCATGATGTGCTCTGCATAGAAGTTAAATAAGCAGGGTGACAATATACACCCTTGTTGTACTCCTTCCCCAATTTGGAACCAGTCTGTCATTCCGTGTCCAGTTCTAACTGTTGCTTCTTGACCCACAGACAGGTTTCTCAGGAAACAGGTAAGGTAGTCTGTTACTCTCATCTCTTTAAGAATTTTCCACAATTCATTGTGATCCACACATATGTGATACCACACAGTATATGGCTTTCGGACTTATTTCACTTAGTATAATGCCCTTCAAGTGCATCCATGTTGCTGTAGATAGCAAACTTTTCTTCTTTTTATGAGTAATACACCATTGTACGTCTATACCACATCTTCTTTATCCATTCATGTGTTGATGGACACTTAGTTGTTCAGCCGCGTCAGACTCTTTGTGCTCCCACGGACTATAGCCCACCAAGCTCTTCTATCCATGGAATTCTCTACCAAGAATACGGGAGTGGGTAGCCAATCCCTTCTCCAGGGTATCTTCCCAACCTAGGGATTGAACCTGGGTCTCCTGCATTGCAGGCAGATTCTTTACCATCTGAATCAACAGGGACACTTAAGTTGCTTCCACACTGCAGGCAGAGTCTTTACCAGCTGAGCCACAAGGGAAGCCCCTAAGTTGCTTCCATATCTGGCCTACTGTAAATAATGCTGTTATGAACACTAAGGTGCTTATCTCTTTTTGAATTAGTACTTTTTATTATTTCAGATGTATATGCCACAGTGGAATTTCTGGGTCATAATTGCTGCACTATTCTTACACTCATTGATGGCATCCAACTGACCTTGAAGTGAACATGCTGTTCATAGATATCATCATGCAAAGGACTTGCACGCTTCATGGATTTTCCTCCAAATGTCCACGTGGCTCAGTTTATATTCTAATTTTCTTACATTAGTTTAGCATAGTTGCAATCATGGTTTAAAGAAGAAACAGAGCAGTACTCTGTTTCTTGATAAAATTACTAAGTGGAAATCTGAATTCACCGACATTAAAAAAAATACAAAGGCAATCTGCAACAAATTTCTGTTGCATATCCCATAAACATTAAGCAGTTGAACACAAAAGGAGGCCCTATAAGTACCTGCTGAATTGAATCTAAGAACAAAGACTCTCTTGAGCCCTAGACACAGGAGCGCTGGCAAATAGCTTGCCAGCAGCATCACTGTCAAAATACAGAACTTTTCTCCAAACATGCAATTGTTATTCTTTGCTTGAATTTAAACACTCTATATTCATATATTTCTAGCTCATGTAAGTATGTTATATAAATGATTTTTATACAGCTATAATAAGTGCAATAGTAATTGACATTTTAAAAAATGAACAGCAGATAAATTCCCATCACACTCTATCAAGGCTACTCAAATAAAAAAATCAGGATTTAGGCCTTTAAAAACCAGTTTAAGATTAGGGGCAACGTCTGATAATATACTGTGTTCCTCAGTTCAGTTCAGTTCAGTTCGGTTGCTCAGTCGTGTCCGACTCTTTGCGACCCCATGAATCACAGCACGCCAGGCCTCCCTGTCCATCACCAACTCCCGGAGTTCACCCAAACTCATGTCCATCGAGTCGGTGATGCCATCCAGCCATCTCATTCTCTGTCATCCCCTTCTCCTCCCACCCCCAATCCTTCCTAGCATCAGACTCTCTTCCAGTGAGTCAGCTCTTCACATGAGGTGGCCAAAGTATTAAGAGTTTCAGCTTTAGCATCAGTCCTTCCAATGAACACCCAGGATTGATCTTCTTTAGAATGGACTGGTTGGATCTTCTTGCAGTCCAAGGGACTCTCAAGGGTCTTCTCCAGCACCACAGTTCAGGACCCCAGAAATCCTACCACTGAGAAGGCAAACACCAATGACCATTCAAATAGGACCTACATTAGCTACACTCCCTGCATCTAAACCATACACTAAGAGACACTTACCACTAGAGGGCAGTGAGGATCTAACTATAGATTAAAAGTATACGTTATTTATAATTAGCTGGAAGGCAGGCTAGTCTCTTGAAATTTTTACACTTATCTAGAATACTTTAGGAGAAGGCACTGGTAACCCATTCCACTGTTCTTGCCTGGAGAATCCCAGGGATGGGGGAGCCTGGTGGTTGCCGTCTATGGGGTCACACAGAGTTGGACACGACTGAGCAGCAGAATCCTTTAGGCGTACCTACTAACTAATTTTTAAAAATCATTGATATTAATCAGTCATTCTTTTAACTTCCTGGTACAGTCTCTAAGTAAGCAATTCAAATCTTGATAAAACCTTGTAATGAATAAGCATAAATGACTTTTCCAAATATCTTAAAATATTATTTAGGACAATTCTCCAAAGATAGTACAATTTCAACACTGAGTTCATATTCATCCTGGAATACATAAATCAGCATTCTGCTGACTAACAGAAAATAAATTATAACCCTGATGAATTACATAAGGTCCAGTATTCTGGTCATCTGATGCCAACAGCCAACTCACTGAACAAGTCCCTGGTGCTGAGAAAGACTGAAGGCAGAAGGAGAAGAGGGTGTCAGAGAATGAGATGGGTGGATGGCATCACCGATGCAATGGACATAATAAACTTGGGCAAACTTTGGGAGATGGTGAGGGACAGGGCGGCCTGGTCCCTGGGGTCACAAAGAGTTGAACACGGCTGGGCGCCTGAACAACAACAGATTCAATTTTAACAAAAATATCATGCCCTAAGGTACATACTCTATTTTCAAAATGGTAACCAACAAGGACCTACTGTACAGCACATGGAACTCTACTCAATGTTATGTGGCAGCCTGGATGGGAGGGGAGTTTGAAGAATGGATACATGAATATGTATGGCTGAGTCCCTTTGCTGTTCATCAGAAACTACTTCAACATTGTTAACTGGCTATAACCCAATACAATTTAAAAAGTTGAAAGTTAAAAAAAATGTTCATGCTGTTAATTTTTCTGATGTCAGCAAAACAGTATAGCCAGTTACAAACTAAAGTTTTAAATCTTATCTTAGTGATCACCAGACATCTTGCTTCATTCCATAAACCACCTCACATCTATCTTTTCAATTCCATTTTTCACCATCCTTGTTCTGAAGATCACAGTTTTCCAAAAGCCTCGCAACTGGTCTCTCTATCCAAGCACTCTCCCCTCCAATTGGTTCCTTTCCACTGTTGGCATAGTTGTACTGCTATTGAACACTTCTAACCACAGATCAAACGTTTGCTTTAAAACTTTCTGAGGCTAGAATTTCTCATACAAATTTACCATATTTCTTAGCTGGGGTTTTCAAAATATTCCATAGTTTAGCCTAATCCTTCTATTTCTAACTATTGCTATTCTCTATCCACTTACACTCTACATCTTAGCCTAACTTGACAATCATTTTCCCTCATCTCTTTCTATATTCAATGACATCAGGCACAATTCCCCTCTGGCAAGAACGCTATTTCTACCACCAATCCCTATTTAGTATTTTGATCTCTCTAACAGCGAACTCAGACACCATTCCCTAATTGGAAAATGAATCTTTCTTATGTATGTTCCACAGATTTCAGTAGTCACACATGATAAACTGAATAAACTCTACAGAACAAGTTAAGAACATTCATTAAACAAATAAGTAACAACAACTGTAGCAACAATTTCAGCAAACATAAAAACAAATCCTGGAGGAAGGGAGAATCCAGAGCTGCCTCATTTTATTGTTCAAAACATTCAATTTTCAACAAAAACAGCGAGACATGCAGATAAGAAAGTATGTTTTTTATATATGGGGGGAGGTCAATAGAAACAGTCACTGAGGAATCCCAGATACTGGACTTTTAGACAAAAATGTTAAACGAGCTATTTCAAATATATTCAAAGAATTAAAAGAAACCTTGTCTAAAGAACGAAAGGCAAGTATGAAAAAAATGTCTTACAAAATAGAGATTATAAATAGTGACTGAAATTACTTTAAAAATAGACATTCTGGACTTAAAAATTATAACGATTGAAATTAAAAATTCTCTGGAGGGGCGAAACAACAGGTTTGAGCGGGAAGAAGAAAGAATCAATGAATCTGGATAAAGATCCACTGAGATTATTAAGTATGTAAAGCAGGAGAAAAAAAAAGAAGAAAAATAAGCAGAGTCTTATAGACCTGCCAGATGCAGCAAGCCTAACAATGTATACATAATGAAAATCTCAGGAGAGGAGAGAAAGAGGCAGAAAGAATACTTAAATACTGACAAAACATCTTCCAAATTTGGTGAATAAAATTAATTTACAGATACAAGAAGCTCAACAAAATCCAAGTAAGATAAACTCAAAGAAACACACAATGCACATCATAGTCAAACTACTGAAAGGCAAAGAGCAAATCTTGGAAGCACCAAGAAAGAAGCAGCACATCACATACAAAGATCCTTCACACGAGTAACAGCTGATGTCTCATTTGAAAACATGGAGCCCAGAAGGCAATGGGATGAATGAACACGGTGCTGAAGGGAAACTCAACTAGAATTCTATATTCAATAAATCTTTATGGTTCTCTCCAAGGCTTCTAACATACAGCATCACTCTTTCACTTTGCCCTCTTAGCAAATAACCTCACTTAATATTTCAACAGAAAATTCTAACAAAATAGTAACAATTCCCCCAGCTTCTTCTTGATTTTCCATAACATATTTTACTGCATTTTTTAAATCCTTACTGCTCCCCCATCAAGCTTAGTGGTACATGTGTTCTTCTTATGTAAGGCCAAACCTTTTACCTGTGTTGTAAATTTGATTTCCCCACCCCTAATCATCCTCAGATCATGCTTCATCAAGTTCCTCTCCTTTATTTTCAACCTCTCCTTTCCCCTGGTTCTTCTTCTTAGAACCAGAAACCATTTCTTTAAAATGTCCAAATTTCTCCTATTTAAAAAAAGGAAAAATGTGTGTGTCTGTGTGTGTCTGTGTGTGTGTAAACTGAGTCTTGGTTTCTGTGTATAGTTGTCTCAAACACAACTCAAACTGAAATTCAACGTGTTTAAAACCAAACTCAGAATCTCCCAATTTCCCATCTCTGACTGTTCCAAAACCATTCCAGACACCTCCTTCATCTTTCTACTGATTCTATTTCTAAAAGTCAAACGAGCCTGTCCTCTTCTTTCTATGCACAGTACTGGTTAAGTTCAGGCCAAAGAAAGTTCAGGAGTGTCAAAACACTCCTCATCAACACCAAACTGCTGTCCCCACCTTTCAGTGTGTTCACATTCAGCCCATTCTCTAGAGAGAAAATGGAGTGATTCTTTCAGCAGAAAAGCCTTCTGTTTCAGTCTCTGCCTTCTCTCCTTCATTTCCTTCTACTTCTCAAACTCCACTTGACATTCAGCCATGCAAAGCCAGCTGAAAATTCTCAGGTGCAGTCTTTCCTTGACTGCCAAGCCTTCACACACTACTCCCTCTGTCTGAACAAATGAGCCTGACTGATTCCGACTGACTCCTCTAGGTATATGGTTTTAGAACACACCTCCAAATATTTCGTCACACTTCTCTTCAAAAACTGTGGGCTTAAGTGTGAGGTGCATTCAGTGACTCACCTCAAACAAACCGACTAGCGTAGAAGTCATTGCAATCTGCACTGAGGCTTCTTTCCTGCACTATCTCTTAGATTACTCTCTCTGGGGGAAGCCAGATGCTACATGAAGACACTGAAGTATCTCTGTGAGGAGGTCTTCATGACAAGGAACTTAGACCTCTTGCCAATATACAGAGAAAATCTGAGTCCTTTAACCAACAACTATGCAATTGGACTGTCTTAGCAGCAAAATCCCCAGCCCCACTGAAGTCTTCAGATGACTGCAGCCCTGGTGGACTTGACACAAACCTCAAAAGAAGCCGTGATCCAGACCCACCTAACTAATCCACTTGTGTGTGGGGGCTAAGTGGCTTCAGTCATGTCTGACTCTTTGTGACCCTATGGACCATAGCCCACCAGGATCCTGTCCATGGGATTCTCCAGGCAAGAATACTGGAGTGAGTTGCCATGCCCACCTCCAGGGTACCTTCCTAACCCAGGTATCAAACCCACATCTCTTATGTCTCCTGCATTGGCAGGAGAGTTCTTTACCACTAGCGCCATCTGGGAAGCCCAATGAATCCATTCACAAATCCCTAAAAGATAGAAATGGGGCTTCCCTGGTGGCTCAGAGGTTAAAGCGTCTGCCTCCAATGCGGGAGACCCGGGTTTGATCCCTGGGTCGGGAAGATCCCCTGGAGAAGGAAATGGTAACCCATTCCAGTATTCTTGCCTGGAGAATCCCATGGACAGAGAAGCCTGCTAGGCTACAGTCCATGGGGTTGCAAAGAGTCGGACCCGACTGAGTGACTTCACTTGAGACAAATGTTTGTGGGTTTAAGTCATTAAATTTTAGGGAGGGATTTGTTACACAGCAGTAGACAACTAATACATCTCTTTAAGAAGATTTCTCTGACAGCTCAGTTAAACCACTGCTGTGGTACTTGGGCATTAATGCTTATATCAAAGAAAAGTGTGAAAAATTTAGTCTACCTTCCCTGCCTATAATGAAATCTATCTGTGGGCAAAACTTTTTCATTCATTGTTGAATCTAAGGACGGTAGATGTTAAATAACTACATATTAAAATCAAATGCAAATGAGGATGATCTGAAATATGAAAATAATATGAAACCCAAAGATGGCATCACTGATTTGATGGACAACAGATTGAGCAAGCTCTGGGAGTTGGTGATGGACAAGGAAGCCTGGCGTGCTGCAGTCCATGGAGTCACAGATTTGGACACAACTGAGTGACTGAACTGAAGCTGCTTGTCTTCCTTCTTGAAATTCATGTAAGTCACAAGAAAGGAGGGAAGCATAACATACTAATACATTGCTTCACTGATGTGTTAAGCAAAATTATACTACACTTGTAAATAATATGTATGTAAATATGTATGTCATCAGAATAACATCTTATCCAGCATCCTCCTGAATAGTTCTCACTAAACATGAATGTATCAGATGTATCTGACACAATTTATGCCCATAATTGACAACGTCTTTAAATATAATCATCATTATTTTTCTCTAGCATATACTGCATGTTTCTTTACATAGAGTAAAATGTATTCTTCTCCTTGAATACTGACTGCAATTAAGTAATTCCTTGAAAACTCAAGGTTATTGTTAGAGCCATCATTAATCATTTCTTTGAGCTGTAGCGGGTTTGTTTCTTTATGGTTTTCTCTTTAATTAGCTGGCTGTCATCTGTAACTTAAGAACTGAGTCAGCTTGACATTGGCAGCGCTCTACATAAATTTCAATGAATATCAGAAAAGTAATGGTATAGGAAATACATATAAATGTAGGGTAAATAACTTCCAAAATGTTTAAAATAAAGCAGAGTTGGGGAAGAAAGTGAAGAACACATTACTAAGAGTCTAGATAGCCAAAATATAAATATTCATGTGGAAAGGAATAAAAATAAAATTGGAGGATATCAAGTGGTTGCTATGTCAGGCTTTAAAACCATGGATGATTTTTTCACTGAACCTTTATTATCATCATTATAACATTTTTCCAGCAGAAAAGATATAGACTGTCATCTCTCCTATCTAATACTATCTAGGGAGACACAAAGGTAAGAAAATATTAAAATATTAAAAATATTTAAAAAGTTAGAAAGAGGCTCAAAAACATCTATGACTATGTACACTTGCTAGATATTTGTTGTATGCATATTAGGTATATACCTAATTATGGAAAATACTAGAAAATGGTATACTATCACAGGCATTCTTTTTTTAACTTTATTTTTATTCTATTTTTTTAGCATTTATTTTTTATTTATGTATTTAATTTTTTACATTACTGTATTGGTTTTGCCATACATTGACATGAATCTGCCCCGGGTGTACATGTGTTCCCCATCTTGAACCCCGCTTCCACCTCCATCCCCATCCCATCCCTCTGGTTCATCCCAGTACACCAGCCTCGAGCATCCTGTATCATGCATTGAACCTAGACTGGGGATTCGTTTCACATATGATAATATACATGTTTCAATGCCATTCTCCCAAATCATCCCACCCTTGCCCTATCCCACAGAGTCCAAAAGACTGTTCTATACATCTGTGTCTCTTTTGCTGTCTCGTATACAGGGTTATTGTTATCATCTTTCTAAATTCCATATAGATGCATTAGTATACAGTATTGGTGTTTTTCTTTCTGGTTTACTTCACTCTGTATAATAGGCTCCAGTTTCATCCACCTCATTAGAACTGATTCAAATGTATTCTTTTTAATTGCTGAGTAATACTCCATTGTGTATATGTACCATGGCTTTCTTATTCATTTATCTGCAGATGGACATATAGGTTGCTTCCATGTCCTGGCTATTATAAACAGTGCTGCGATGAACACTGGAGTACATGTGTCTCTTTCAATTCTGTATTCCTCGGTGTGTATGCCCAGGAGTGCGATTGCTGGGTCGTATGGCAGCTCTATTTCCAGTTTTTCAAGGAATCTCCACACTGTTCTCCATAGTGGCTGTACTAGTTTGTATTCCCACCAACAGTGTAAGAGGGTTCCCTTTTCTCCACACCCTCTCCAGCATTTATTGCTTGTAGACTTTTGGATAGCAGCCATTCTGACTGGCGTGAAATGGGACCTCATTGTGGTTTTGATTTGCATTTCTCTGATTATGAGGGATGCTGAGCATCTTTTCATGTGTTTGTTAGTCATCTGTATGTCTTCTTTGGAGAAATGTCTGTTTAGTTCTTTGGCCCATTTTTTGATTGGGTCGTTTATTTTTCTGGAATTGAGCTGCAGGAGTTGCTTGTATATTTTTGACATTAATTCTTTGCCAGTTGCTTCATTTGATATTATTTTCTCCCATTCTGAAGGCGGTCTTTTCACCTTGCTTATAGTTTCCTTTGTTGTGCAGAAGCTTTAAATTTAATTAGTTTATTTGTTTATTTTTGCTTTTATTTCCAATATTCTGGGAGGTGGGTCATGGAGGATCCTGCTGTGATTTATGTCGGAGAGTGTTTTGCCTATGTTCTCCTCTAGGAGTTTTATAGTTTCCCGTCTTACATTTAGATCTTTAATCCATTTTGAGTTTATTTTTGTGTATGGTGTTCAAGAGTTTTCTAGTTTCATTCTTTTACAAGTGGTTGACCAGTTTTCCCAGCACCATTTGTTAAAGAGATTGTCATTTCTCCATTGAATATTCTTACCTCCCTTGTCAAAGATAAGGTGTCCATAGGTGCATGGATTTATCTCTGGGCTTTCTATTTTGTTCCATTGATCTATATTTCTGTCTTTGTGCCAGTACCATACTGTCTTGATGACTGTGGCTTTGTAGTAGAGCCTGAAGTCTGGCAGGTTGATTCCCCCAGTTCCATTCTTCTTTCTCAAGATTGCTTTGGCTATTCAAGGTTTTTTGTATTTCCATACAAATGTGAAATTATTTGTTCTAGCTCTGTGAAAAACACGGTTGGTAACTTGATAGGGATTGCATTGAACTTATAAATCACTTTGGGTCATATATTCATTTTCACAGTATTTATTCTTCCAATCCATGAACAGGATATATTTCTCCATCTATTAGTGTCCTCTCTGATTTCTTTCACCAGTGTTTTACAGTTTTCTGTATATAGGTCTTTTGTTTCTTTAGGTAGATATATTCCTAAGTATTTTATTCTTTTCATTGCAACGGTGAATGGAACTGTTTCCTTAATTTCTCTTTCTATTTTCTCATTGACAGTGTATAGGAATGCAAGGGATTTCCGTGTGTTGATTTCATATCCCTCAACTTTACTATATACATTGATTAGCTCTAGTAATTTTCTGGTAGAGTCTTTAGGGTTTTCTGTGTAGAGGATCATGTCATCTGCAAACAGTGAGAGTTTTTATCACAGGCATTCTTAATGAATATTTATGTGCTCGATATATCCAACTGTTCATTAAAGAGTGAGTTTAACAGGTCGTTACAAATAAAGGTTTGTAGAGCTCTTAACACTATTACTAATGAAAGTTCTCCATAGGATACCACAGTCACTAAGAAGATGCAAGACAAAGACACTTGCACTTATGAGAGTTTACTCATAATAATTCATGAGTGGATGTTTGTAAGTCTTCCTCAGACAACCACTTTGCCTTATTGCATTTCCTTTTCTTGGGGATGGTTTTGGTCACCACCTCCTGTACAGTGTTACAAACTTCCATCCATAGTTCTTAACACTCTGTAATCCCTTGAATCGATTACTGGGAATAGATTGAGATTCCCTTGAATAGAATCCCTTGAATCTATTGGGAATATACATAAATGTCTGAAAATGTAGCCAAAAAATGATGATAATTTATCTTTTTGCCAAGAGAACATGCTGGTCATAGCAAATATCCTCTTCCAACAACAAAAGAGATAACTCTATACATGGAGATCACCAGATGGTCAATACTGATCAGATTAACTACATTCTTTGCAACTGAAGATGGAGAAGTTCCATTTATAGTCAGCCAAAACTGTTCTATACTGGAGCTGACTGGCTTGGATTATCAGCTCCTTACTGAAAAATTCAGGCTTAAATTGAAGAAAGTAGGGGAAAGCAGTAGGCCATTCAGGTATGACCTAAATCAAATCCCTTATGATTATACAGTGGAGGTGATGAATAGATTCAAGGGGTTATGGAGTACCTGAAGAACTATGGATGGAAGTTTGTAACACTGTAGAGGAGAAGGTGACCAAAACTATCCCCAAGAAAAAGAAATGCAATAAGGCAAAGTGGTTGTCTGAGAAAGCCTTAAAATAGCTGAGGAAAGAAGAGAAGAAAAAGGCAGAGAAGAAAGGGAAAGATAGATCCAACTGAATGTAGAGTTTCAGAGAATAGCAAGGACAGATAAGAAAGCCTTCCTAAATGAACAGTGCAAAGAAATAGAGAAAAAACAATACAATGGGAAAGACCAGAGATCTCTTCAAGAAAACTGGAGATACCAAGGGAACATTGGTATTGGGCAAAAACAGCAAGGACCTAACGGAAGGGCAGAAACAGCAAGGACCTAATGGAAGCAGAAGAAATTAAGAAGAGGTGGCAAGAATACACAGAAGAACTGTAAAAAGAAAAAAAAAAAAAAAAGGTCTTAATGATCTAGATAACCACAATGGTGTGGCCACTCACCTAGAGCCAGACATCCTGGACTGTGAAGTCAAGTGGGCCCTAAGAGAAGCATTACTACAACTAAAGCTAGTGGAGGATGGAATTCCAGTTGAGCTATTTCAAATCCTAAAAGATGATGCTATTAATGTGCTGCATTCAACACACCAGCAAATTTGGAAAACTCAGCAGTGGCCACAGGACTGGGAAAGGTCAGTTTTCATTCCAATCGCAAAGAAAGGCAATGACAAAGAATGTTCAAACTACCACACAATTGAACTTATTTCACATGCGAGCAAGGAAATGCTCATAATCCTTCAAGCTAGGATTCAGAAGCACATGAACTGAGAACTTCCAGATGTAACAAGCTGGATTGAGAGAAAGAAGAGGAACCAGAGATCAAATTGCCAACATCCACTGAACCATAAAATAACCAAGGGAATTCCAAAAAAAAAAATCTACTTCTGCTTCATTAACTACACTAAAGCCTTCGTGTGGATCACAACAAACTCTGGAAAATTCTTAAAAGAATGGGAATACCAGACCACATTACCTGTCTCCTGAGAAGCCTGTATATGAGACAAGAAGCAACAGTCAGAACTGGACATAGAACAACAGATTGGTTCCAAATTTCAAAAGGAGTACATCAAGGTATATCATCACCCTGCTTATTTAACTTATATGCAGAGTACATCATGTGAAACACCAAGCTGGATGAATCACAAGCTGGAATCAAGATTGCTAGGAGAAATATCAACAACCTCAGACATGAAGATGCTACCACTTTAATGGCAGAAAGAAAAGAGGAACTAAAGAGCCTCTAGATGAGGGTGAAGGAGGAGAGTGAAAGAGATGGCTTAAAACTAAATATTAAGAAAACCAAGAAGTTGGTATCCAGCCCCATTACTTCATGGCAAATAGAAGGGGAAAGGGGGAAAGGTGGAAGTAGTGACAGATTTCCTCTTCTTGGGCTCTAAAACCACTGCAGATGGGACTGCAGCCATGAAATCAGAAGACGATTACTTCTCGGCAGAAAAGCTATGACAAACCTAGACAGTATGCTGAAAAGCAGAGACATTACTCTGCCAACAAAAGTCCACAGAGTCAAGGCTATGATCTTCCCAGTGGTCACATACAGTTCTGAGAGCTGGACTATAAAAAAGGCAGAGCGCCAAAGAACTGACACTTTCAAACTACGGTGCTAGAGAAGACTCCTGAGAATCCACTGGACAGCAAGGAGATCAAACCAGTCAAACTTAAGGGAGATCAACCCTGAATACTCATTGGAAGGACTGATGCTGAAACTGATGCTCCAGTAGTTTGGTCACCTGATGCGAACAGCCGACTCTTTGGAAAAGTCCCTGATTCTGGGAAAGATTGAGGGCAGAAGGAGAAGAGGCATCAGAGGATGAGATGGCTGGATGGCATCACCATTGAACTTGGACAAACACTGGGAGATGGTGAGTGACAGGGAGGCCTGGTGTACTGCAGTCCATGCAGTCAGAGAGTCGGACATGACTGGGCGACTGAAGAACAACGACACACGGTGACCATATATAAATATTCACCTGTTACACATAATAACATTATATAAATATTAGAAATCATTACTATTTAAGGTTGAATTTCTATGCAGAGGCACTACACTAAAAATATTAGTCATTAGAGAATATCTGGCATAGATCTTATGAATTTTCTACCAATAAATATAGGCACTGCAATGAAACACACAACTCATGTCATTTTGGCAATTTTAAAATATGGACGTTCAGTTCAGTCACTCAGTCGTGTCCGACTCTTTGACATCTCAAACCACAGGAGCAAATGATTAAGGAGTTGACTATCTTAAGCCATATTCTTAAAAAGTATTATTCAAAGGAAATGTGTTATTCATAAACCCTTTAAAAATCCATATATTTAACACATTTATTGTCTGCTCTAGAGTGTTTTCTTTAAAGCAAAATATTGCACTAATTAATTACTATGGCCTATATGTGAGAGTCTAAATAATGAAGATTTAGAAAACACTAGCTCATCATCCTAGATTAACAGTAAGTTCCCCACATGTGAATGAGTTCCATTCTGAGAACATGTTGACAAGTTTAATTTGTTCATAAGTTCAACAAAATTAGCCTAGGTATTTAAGTAACACAGCCAGCTATATAGTATTGTAATAGGTTTAGAATACTTTTCACACAAATAATACATAAAAATAAACACAAAAAATAAAAGATTTTTACCCTTACGTTACAGAACTTTGAAAAGTACAGTAGTACAGTACCACAGCTGGATCCAGGGGTTGGCATCAAGTGAACAGGCAAGAAGAGTTACTGCTGGAGGAGGGAGAGGAGGTAGAAATGGTGGGGCTGAAGGATCGTCAGTAATAGGAGATGGAGGGCAAGCTGCAGTGTCACTCATGCCTGACGTGATTGGACATTGAACCCACATTCGCAACTTTGAAAGTTCGCAACTTGAGGATTCATATGCAGAGGACTTAACTGTTCTCCCATAAATAACTAAAACCAGCTCTTCTCAGAGAGCTGCTGAGGTGAGTGGGATTGAGGGGCAATATCAGAATCACAGAATTAACTGTGTCCTCAGACTCTTCGAGAAGGTAAACTCATTTCTTCCCCTCTGCAGAATCACTGAGATCCTGAGTCACTCTGCTGAGACATGATCTAGTCCTTTAGGGGTCCTTCAGGACAAAAGTTCCCTAAACTCCTGGCCTAAGTCACATACTTCAAATAAAGGACTCTTATCTCACCCTCCCTTTTATTCAAGCATTTGGCTTTAAAGAATTTACAATGTGATTTTGCAATGAGAGGAGAAGAAAGTGAAATGGAAATACCGTGATCTTGATCGGGTGCCTCCAGGTTGTAGCCATACCCCAGCAGTGTGCGCACAGCCTCGCGGAGGCTATCCTTATTGGATTTCTTAGTTCGGTCATCTAGAAGGGCATAGGGAACAAGCCGAGGGTTTCTTCTGTTCTTTACATCCTACAGGAAGGAGGAAAAAAAAAAAGGTGTGTGATCATCAAAAGACAACCAACAGCATTTGGAAATGACACAGCCACCAAATACATCAAAATATAAAGTGTCTGAAGGTAGATACTGTGCCTTCTACCTTCCCTTTGTCTTTCCAGGTTGTAGGAGTTAGTGAAATACTACCAGTACGGAGAATCTATCAAGTCACTGATCAATGTAAATCAGGCTCTCTCCATGAAAAGAAAGTGTAAAAATAACAGCAATAACAAAAGCCAACTTTAATGATCTCAACAACCATCATCCATCTGTCAAGATCACAAGGCAATGGGCTAACTTTAGAGAACCTACCATTTCCTTGCCAAATTGATTGACAGGTCTTTGTTACAAAAAGAGCCTAATTAGTAACCATCATCTCTCTGACTTTTGAGTCAATGTACAACACAAGGCAGCTGTCCATTCCTCAGAGAAAAGTCAGTGTGTGGATGGCCACCTCATGACCTCAAATAGCTTAAAAAAATAATAAACTGACTCCATCAACTGGTGAACCTGGTAATAGCAGGAGTATTAAAAGAACTGCAAACATCACAATTTGTCTTTTATAAAAGAGGCTCCAAGTTTAAAGCATGATTAAAATGGCAATGACCATGCAAGAAGACAGGCTATCTTACCATCTTAACAAAACGAGTATTTAAGAGTAAATACAGAATCTGAGCAGTGGAGATGCCCCAAGACTGCAAGGCTTTCTAACACTTAAGAAATTACTTCTTTGCATTCATTCACTGCTGCAGATTTTATCAAACTTTCCATATTCCAGGAGGCATGCTGCTGCTAAGTCACTTCAGTCGTGTCCAACTCTGTGCGACCCCATAGATGGCAGCCCACCAGGCTCCCCCGTTCCTGGGATTCTCAGGCAAGAACACAGACAAGAAAGAGGAGAATTTGAGCTCTAGAGACAAAAGGCTTGATTCCCAGCCTGGTTTTGTCACCTGGGCAGCATTGGATAAACTGCTTTCAAGTTATATGTGAATTGTGAATAAAAATTGTTCATCCTTCATGGAACTGTTGTAAGAAAACACACACAGAATTCTAGGCATAGTGACTGCCATTTAATAATAATAGCGGTTTTCTGTACTACTTGTTAGGTGCTAAGCCTTTCTCATATATGTTATATATTGAAATTCAATAATTTAGTGAGGAGGAAACAGTGGCACTGAGAGAATTTAAGTAGCCACTCCAAGGTCACACAGTCACTAAGAGACAGGGATAAAATTTGCTCTGTTTTGCTGTCCCCATACAGACCCAATGACTGTTTGTTATTCTCACGAGTGCAACCATTAATAGAGATCCATGGACTTGCCTGGTGGGCCGGAGGTTAAGAATCTGCATCCCATTGAAGGGAACATGGGTTTGATCCCTAGTCTGGGAAGATCCCACATGCCACAAGACAACTACGCCTGCATGTCACAACTGCTGAAGTTTGTGCCTCTAGAGCCAGGAGTCCACAACAAGAGAAATCACTTCAGTGAGAAGCTTGAACACTGCAACTGGAGAACAGCACCCACTTACCATAACTAGAGAAAGCCCCGGCACAGCGACAAAGACCCAGAGCAGCCAAAAGTAACAGTCAAAAAAAATTTTAAAAATAGAGGTCCATGATTCTGAAATCTAGAAAAAGCATTTTTTTAAACTAAGTTTAATAAACACTCGGTGGCAAAAATGACCTGCATTGATGCAAGGCTGTTGATAATCTTTTCTTATCTCTCTTGGTTTCATCAGTCTACACTGCTGAACAAAGAATAATTTATACATAGTCCGCTGCTCTGCTGAGGGCACTATGGAACAACCTCATTTTACCACCATTCGAAAAATCTGGATTATGAAATTCATCTGGCCCAAGGGGCATTAAATGTGAAATTATGGACCTCTTTTATTATTAATTGATCTTGATATTATCATATTTTACATACTTGTCCTAAAAAACAATCTCAGAGAAATGTCACAAAACCACATTATAAATCATTGGTCTGGAAACAATCACTGGGTGCCTCATGATAAAAACCAAACTTGAGGAGGTCTGACTTCCTGAGTCCAGCAATAAACAAGTGTTTCAATGCAAATGTACATTAAAGATATCTATATGATGTGAGTTTCAATATAGTCATTATTTAATCTCTTCTGTTATAAATTATACTCTAGTCCCCACTTAAGTCAATCTCAGAGCATGTGCTGTAGAGCTAAGGTCCCACATACCTGTTGGATGCCGTAGGTCCAGCCCTGTCGAATTCGATCCCGAGCCCACACATTATGAGCATTTTCCGCCAACTTGTCCACCATAGCCTCCTGAGATGGGGTGAGTTTGATAAAGCTCAGGTCCATTGGGGCAGGCTTGTATCCACTTGTCAGTTGGTAACTACAAAGCAAAGCCAAAGACATATACAAAAGGCCTGTCCAAAAAAAATCAAGGTTGATAAATTCCTCTATTAATCTTTTAACTCCAATTGTTTCTAATTTTTATTGTTCCATAGACCACAGTGGGCTTCCCTGCTGGCTCAGCTGGTAAAGAATCCACCTGCAATGCAGGAGACCCCGGTTCAATTCCTGGGTTGGAAGATCCCCTGGAGAAGGGATAGGCTACCCACTCCAGTATTCTTGGGCTTCCCTGGTGGCTCATATGGTAAAGAATCCACCTGCAATGTGGGAGATCTAGGTTCGATCCCTGTGTTGGCATGATCCCCTGGAGAAGAGCATGGCAATCCACTCCAGTATTCTTGCCTGGAGAATCCCCATGAACAGTGGAACCAGGAGGGCTACAGTCCATGGGGTTGCAAAGAGTCGGACATGACTAAGCGACTAAGCACAGCACAGCACAGCCCACAATGGTGACCCGTGGATGTGCTTGGTCAGCAAGTATAGACCCCTTTCACGTAAACTAAAAACTTATCAGGTGGGAAAGCCACGTGATCTTTATGGTTTTATTTTTACATCACTAAAACAGAAATGAAGCAACACCTCCTTCTCAAATTTGAGAAGTATTTATCATTGGTTGTGTCCTAAACAGTTGATGCTTTGGTACAGCATAAATCAAAGTATCAGTAATTAAAATATTTAATGAATTTCTCTTTAAGTTCTCAGGCTTCAACATTTATATCTTATATTCATGTAATATTTATTTCAGAAATCTTTGTATCCTTTCAGACACAAGCTGTCCATTATTCTACTACAGGGGAACTTTAACACATCCATACATTATTTTTCTATTGCCGTTCCAAGTTACATGATTTAGGAAGCCTCTAGATAAGACAGAGACTAGAAAACACCAGGCACGTAATCATCTAAAATACGATTAAGACCTGGATTTTAGGGAATGCTTCAGTCAGTCAGTCATGCTTACCAGAGGCTATTTCCACACTTTGAGACAGAGAAGAAAGGTATCAAGACAAGTATAATTTTTAATTGGGGGGGAGAAATAGAAAATTGAAAATATAAAAATTTTCAGACTTCCCTCATGGTCCAGTGGTTAAGAATCCGCCTGCCAATGCAAGATACAGGTTCCATCCCTGTTCTGGGAGGACCCCACACGTTGCAGGGCACCTAAGCCCATTTGTCACAGCTACTAACCCTATGCTTCAGAGCCTGCAAGCCCCAACTACTGAAGTCCATGTGCCCTTGAGCCCATGCCACCAAAAATAAACAAATAAAATTTTTGAAAGAAAGAAAATATAAAATTTTGCACATACATCTATTACGGCAATACGACTGCTACACTACACACACACACAGAGACATCTGTCTCATCTATTAGAGAAATTGGCACAAAGCCTATTGTACAGCTGGTTCTCTTTCCTTCTTTGTCACTGTTCTGTCCCCTACCATCAACTAGGCCTTGGGGTCAGGATCTGCTTCTGATCCATTTTTCTAATTATCATTGTACTTAGAAGAGTGCCTGGCAGAGAACAGCCTTTCAATCTATAGTTTTCAAAAGGACTCACTTCATGTACAAAATGAATATAAAGAGATACGCATCTTCATCTCAAAGATTCTCCTTTGGTGCAAACAAAGTAAAGAAAATTTGCCAGTTAATTATGCTAACTTAAAGAAAAAAATCCCCAGAACATAAGAAAATGGTCTAACATAAAACTATAAATAATCTTTATTCTTCCAATTATTCTGGCTTATGGCTAGCGAAATTAAAAGGTAAGCTCCTTAATATCAGGGAGAAAACCTAAGATAGTCCCTGATATGTGGTAGATATTGAATAAAAATCTGCTGATTGAATCTGTGTATGACAGAAATAAATAATTTACGGTTGTCTTTACCTTAAATAACTTCTACTTCATTATAAGGCATCTTGCATTTTATAAATGATTTATCTATAGGCAGAACTCTTAAAGAATATTTTGTTTTGTTTAAGCAGATCAGATTGGTCTGGCAATTGCAAAAACTGTGGCTAATTACTACCTTATGTCATTTCACTTACATCCACAGTTGAATTTATTGACATGAAATTTTGTTCTGTTTTAAATCAGAACTCTGCATGTTTAGGTAATTAACAATACATTTTATTTTTCTATAAAGAAGCCATGTGGGACTTTTTAATCACTCATACAAATCACTACCTTTTATAGAATCTGTACGTTTAAATGGACACATCTGTCAACTGTAAGCACAGTCTATATTCAAGTTCTCACTTGGAAAATATTTTCTTCAAGAAAGCACTCAATACATTTCAAACATACCAAGAGGTGATCAAGCCCAGCATCATCTAATTTCCAAGTTTAACATTATTTGCTGGAAGAAGAGTTGGGTACAATGATAAAGAACTTGGTCTTTTGTACTCAACCCCTTCCCACTTCAGTTGCTCACCCCTTTCTCCTGAATTTCCCCAATATCACCCTGCACATAATTCTCTTTCTTCTCTAATTTTCCCGTGGTCCTGATCCCTCCTAGCTGTGACAGACATGGTCAAGTTTTGAAGGTACTCAATAAAGAATTCACCTTAGTGAGTGAAATATGTTTTCTAAAAAGAGGAAAGATACTTCTCTTGTGATCAATTCTAATAGTGGACTTGTCAGCAATGTCAAAGGGAGAGGAATATTTGAAGGGTATTTTCTATAAAAATTTACAGATAATTCTACTAGTCTATAGCAGAACTACACATTCTACTGTGTGTCTGTAGAGCAGTATGATATATACTATATGTACATGCCATAGTTCTGGCATCAGCATTTCTCTTTACTTTCTAAACTTTTCTCTCACTATATACAGTATCTGTTAGAGTTGCTTTAGTTTGCAATCACAATGAAAGCCTATGGAGATTCATTTGCATATATTGATTTGAAATGACCCAATAATTAGTTCACAATCATTTTCAGATGCAGACTATGATTCATTCTACCAGCTTTCCTTCATAGTCTTGTGTAAGAAAGAATTTGAAGTTTCAAGTAGTTCTTTTAAGTGGCAAATAATCCCATTCAAATTAAAGTTATGAATTCCCATTTCACCTGAACCTTATTTCCACACTGTTGTACTTTGTCTTTTACAGTAAACAATAAGTACAAATATCTTTGAAATTAAGACTTCAACCTCAGTATGTTAAAAATTGTGACATCATGAATGCTTTTATTAGTAGCATCAATAATGACTTACAAAATCATTCACAGGACATGACAAAGTAAGAATCAAAATCACTGTACCACTGAGATTTTTTAAAGTACATAAGTGTACTTTAGCAAATCATGCCCATTTCATCTTATTAATACAATCTAATTAGGTACATAAATATCACCCAACTACTAATAGAACGGAGAAGGCAATGGCAAGCCACTCCAGTACTCTTGCCTAGAAAATCCCATGGACGGAGGAGCCTGGTAGGCTGCAGTCCATGGGGTCGCTACGAGTCAGACATGACTGAGCGACTTCACTTTCACTTTTCACTTTCACACATTGGAGAAGGAAGTGGCAGCCCACTCCAGTGTTCTTGCCTGGAGAATCCCAGGGGCGGGGGAGCCTGGTGGGCTGCCGTCTATGGGGTCGCACAGAGTCGGACACGACTGAAGTGACTTAGCAGCAGCAGCAGCACTAATAGAAACTATTTTCTTTTTGTGATTTGAAAAGGACAAAGAATGAAGCTTTTGAATAAAATGCAATCGAAGTGAATCTTGGAAGCTAAATGATTCCAAGTATAGTTTCAGATTGATTTCCAGAAATTTAAAAGAAATAAAGGAAAGATTGCTACAATTCTTGAGAAATGGAATTTTGTAGCCCAAATACTAGGGAAAAGGCATGTCATTAATAATTACACTAATATAAAACATACTTAGCTCATACTAAAGACATCTATGTAATATATCCTACCTTTTCAAGCATTCAGGGAAAACTCTGCCAGAATCAGACAATAGATCTCTTTCTTCTGTCATGTATCTGTCTAGTAGGTGTAGTTTTTAACTTCCTTTACTTTCATACTCTAAGATCAAGTACCATCAATCATTTTGCAAATTTAGTTTATGAGGAATATATATGGTACTAAACAAATACATTCAATGTTTATTTTCAAAGTATCAAATTTATTTCGTAGTTACTAGCTGTTAGTTTTATTTGATGTAATATATAATAAATATTTTTTTTAAGTGAGATTAACAAATCACGTAAACTCTCTGAGAATCAGTTTCCTTACAGCAAAATTTCCTTTTAAAAACTTCTTTGCCTGGTGAGGGGGACTGGGGTGTGGGGGTGGGGACTGACAAACTGCCAGTTTCATTTGCATCCAATTATCAAAGATGTGAACAAACAACTGATAATACTTGGCCCCAGGGGTGAATGGTCATATGAAGCAGCGGTTCAATTCGGTGCTTCATTCCCACCTGATCCACATTTTTCCCCAAGCAGGAATTCTAAATAAGTTTTTTTTTTTTTTAAGTGCTCAGTATAATATCACTCAAGGGCCAATTAAAGTAGTGCAACAAAAACGTGGCAGAATACCAAAAACACTAAGGATAAGCCTTTTCTGTTTTTCCAGCCTCTCCCACCTCTCAAGCTTACTTGTTTAGTATGAATCAGAGTAAATGAAGCTTGGAAGTCATTACATTGTGAAAGATGCACAGTAAACATGAAAAGATTATGTCCAAGTTCAGTGGATGTTAGCTGTAAATTTCAAAACCAAATCAGTCCTCCAAGTACCTTGGAACAAATGGGAAAATCTCAGATGACTGCACACCAGAGATATTCAGAAAAAGTTTTGCTAGAAGCACAGCTACTAAAAATGGTGCTGGGCTGACATTCTCAAAGGAAGGAGACAAAGAATATTAAAAAAAAAAACCTTCTCCAGAACACAAATACAGATGAATAATGTCAGTTGGGAAATTAGAAGGAATCTTTTTCTTCCGCTACTTCGCTTCTTTTCTTTACATATATCTTTAAAAATAATTTATTTACTTATTTATTTGGTTGTCACTAAATGAAAACAGTGACAGACTTTATTTTCCTGGGTTCCAAAATCAATACAGATGGTGACTGCAGTCATGAAATTAAAAGAAGCTTGATCCTTTGAAGAAAAGCTGTGACAAACCTAGATAGCATATTAAAAAGCAGAGACATTACTTTGACATTACAAAGGTCCATCTAGTCAAAGCTATGGTTTTTCCAGTTGTCATGTATGGATATGAGATTTGGACTATAAAGAAGGCTGTGTGCTGAAGAATTGATTCTTTTGAACTGTGGTGTTAGAGAAGACTCTTGAGAGTCCCTTGGAGATCAAACCAGCCAATCTTTAGGAAATCAACCCTGACTATTCATTGGAAGGACTGATTCTGAAGCTAAAACTCCAATACCTTGGTCACATGATGCAAAGAACTGACTGATTGGAAAAGACCCTGATGCAGGGAACGACTGAAGAAAGAAGAAGGGGACGACAGAGGATGAGATGGTTGGATGGCATCACCGACTCGAGGGACCTGAGTTTGAGCAAATTCTGGAAGTTAGTGATAGACAGAGAAGTCTGGTGTGCTGCAGTTCATGGGGTTGCAAAGAGTCGGACACAACTGAGCAACTGAACTGAACTGATTTGGCTTCATTGGGCCTCAGTTGCAGCATGTGGGATCTATTTCCCTGACCAGGGATTGAACCCAGGCTCCCTGAATTGGGAGCTAAGAGCTTAGCCATTGAACCACCAGGGAAATCCCCATTTTGCTTTTAAATAAACATGTAATACGACATGCCCTGTGCCTCCACCATCTCTATCCTGTTTTTAACTCCAAGTTCTTCTTTTACTCCATATCCCCTTTGAAACAAACCACGAGAGGAAAATTTCAAGAAACCAAAAAGTCATTCTTGGCTTCTGGGTTTTTAGAATAGGCTTTGAAAAGTCATAGCAGAGACAACAGTATTTAGAGAAAGGCCTTCTGATATGAATAGCTCTACTTTTCAATATTAAAAGAGCAAGCACCTGATGTGTTGGATGAAGGTTTCAGAGCCTAGAGGAGGAGAGAATTAGAGGAATTCAGTGTTCTCCACCCGCTTGCCCAGATGGAGACCAGACAGATCCCACAGTCAAGGGAGTTTCTGGCTTACTTACCAGATTAGACTCAGGAGAATGGCCAGTTTCCAGAATCTCCCACACCCAACCCCTTGGGCAGCACAGATTCAGAACAATTTGGCACCAAACCAAGACAAGCCTGCCAGATAACTTTCCCTCCTCCCTCTGCCAAGAGACTAAAGTCCTCAAGTTGTCGAAGACAGTATTCCTAGGTTTCCAACCTCCGAAAGAGGCCTGAGTGGAGGTGAAACCAGAGCAAGGATCTGGAGGACTCAGAGATGAGGAAGAAAGATCCAGTGTGTGGTCCAAAGATCAGTCAGGAAAACATGCATCTCAAAATGAGGCAGGAGATACAGACCCCAAGCTGAGTAGCTGGAGTTTGTTCCCTGTGGACAGATACTCCAAGATGAGGACAACAGCAGGAGAATATTTAGAGGTGCTGAGCCCTGTCCAGATAAAAGATAAAGAGACTACAGTTTCCCCATTCTCAAAGTCAAGGAGACATTCCCAACTATATATGCACAGAGGGCTCCTTGGAGATCAGAAAGGAAGGGATATCACTCCATAGTCAGTGATGTTAACCTACCCACTAGAATCCATCTTGGCTGAGATGAACATACACACACATACACACACACGGGAGGGTCCTGAGAAATACTACAGATGGACCCAGACCTAGGCAAAGCAAGAGGACTGTCTAGAGGAAACCCAGAAGAAATGCTCCATAAAAGTGATTCAAACTACCCAGAGGGCGTGCCTCTCTCTCAATCTGTCCTGTGAGTATATCCACATGTACCTTTTTTATCCCAATAAACACTTTGTTTCACTACTTTCTCTTTGTGGTGATTCATTTCAACAAAGCCAATGGGGTCAGGGACCCCCACACTGGTCACTGGTCTGGTGGCTACAATTCAGTGCTCTCACCACTGAGGCCTGACTTTAACCTCTGGCTGGGAAACCAAAATACTGCTTCAAGCAGCTGCAGGTGAAGGCCTCTCAAAATCAGTAAGATGTCAGAAGAAGTCAATGCAGACAGTTAATAAAGAATCTCCTTTGACCATACCTGACTCAAGCTCCTCTGAATCCTCTTTGTGACCTGGCTTCTGACCACAGACTTTGACCTTGTTTTGCTTAGCCCAGCTTTAGCGAGACTCTTGCTTAGGTGAGCTTGGTGGAACTCCCCCACTCACAATACCCGATCACATTTCCCACCCCCCACCTTTGACATCCGAGCACTCTGATCTGCCATTAGCAACAACGCTACAAAGTTTGTTTTACCAGAATCCCCATTTTCCTTGATGTTTCCTCTTAGTGATTTTCCATTCCCTGACCCCTAACTCTGGTCCTATCTACAAATCGCCACTTGGCCTTGTTGCATTGGGTTTGCCAAAAATTCATTTGAGTTTTTCCATAAAATCTCATGGAAAAACCCGAGTTTTTTGGCCAACCCAGTGTATGACTACAGAGGTTTCTCTTCCCCTATTGTAATTGCTAGAATAAGATTTGTCTTTATGCCTTTAACGTCTGCCTGGCTCTGGTTTTCTTTGATGTAATTCAGTTCCTGACAGCAAACTCAAATGAGAATGTCCAAGGACCCAGTGTTTCCTCCCCATCAGGTGAGTGTCCCAAAGATACATAGCCCTGGGAGTAAGAAGGGGGTAAACTTTGAATTCGAACTTAACAACAAATATTTATCCTGTGCTCGAATGTTTCAGGTCCTATGGAACTAATGATACATCATTGAATAACATGGATAAACATCTATGTTTATAGATAATTATGTTTAGATGAGGACTAAAGGCAGTAAGCAAAATAAACATAATATAATAGTATGTCAGATGATATTTAAATACTATCAGAAAAAAATCAAGTAGAAAAGGGGACAGGAGAGAAAGTACAATTTTAAATAGGATGCAATTTTAAGGAGGTAGAGAAAGACTGCTTTCGGAAGCTGACCTTTGAAATCGAAACATAAAGGTGAGAATGAACACAGAAAACTGTGATTTCAATTGAGTTTGCGCTGAACAGACTAGGGCTAGGTTTTCACTAACAAGCTGCATCCTGGCTGCAAGGCCCATTGGGTTTAAATAGGAAATTAAGTCCAATGAGAGCAAATGAAGAACACTTCATGTTGGCACATTTTAAAATCTGTGGTCTGTGAAATTTACTCACTACAAATAAAAAGAGTATATAAATATTTCTTTCTTCACAATCACAGTGCCTCATACTTACAGAAAGAAAATCCAGCTGCATTTGTAACACTATTTTTCATTTAGGTAAATATTTATAGACACTGAATTGTGTGTGTGGGCTTGTGTCTATATGCACTGTATAAATATGGGTCTGCATATTCTGGATCCATCTAAGCATTCATTTCTGAAAGTCATTTAAAATTTATACACATATATGAACACTGAGAATATAATTTTTAACCTTGTATCTGCCCCAATATGCCTGAGAGATACCATTTGCACCTCAACTTGACATCACTGTAGTGGTTTTACAGCATCAGGGTAAGACTGTGGGGCAGGAGGGAGGGAATTTAGCACTAGTCTTAAATACTTCTCAAATAATTCTAATATGCTTTTTCATAACTCAGCACTACTCTTACTTCCCAGTGATAAATAAAGCAACCAGGTTCTGACCTACTACATTTGGGGTTGACTTAACAGCAGATAAGTGCTAACAAAAAGTGTAAATAACAGGCGTTGGTATTCAGATAAGAACTGCATTTTCATTTAAACTTTTAGGTTTAAAAAAATTCTCAATTACTCAGGGATATAAGATATTGTGAACCACAATATCTGGGAATGGGTTCATTGTCAGTTGTATTTTACTTTATTCCTTCAGCAATTGGACTCTGCTCATCAAACTGCAGTGGGTCAAGAGTTTAATTTTATAACAAATGTGGCAAGATTTACAAAATTAGGAATAGACAATAATGTGCTATACTATTCAGTTGCCTGCTGGTTTGTTTAGAGAGGAGAATGAGGAGAAAGAGGGAGAAGAAGGAAAACAGAACTACAATGAATCACATATTCTATAAAAGTCCTCACAGATTTTTAGAGAGATGATCTGTATTATCAGGGAAAAAAACTAACACTCAGATTGCCTATTTTCAAAAAGGGAATGAAGCACATCATTCTAACTATAGTTTGAATCTACATGTGTTCTTAAATCTGAAATGGATCTCCTGTAGGCAGTGTACAGTTAGACCTTTTTATCTCATCCATCCAACTGCTCTATACTTTTTGAATGGTGAATTTCATTCGTTTACATTTAGAGTAATTATTGACATGCAAAGGCATACTAAAGCCATCTTATTAATTGCTCTCCGGTTACTTTTTATTTCCATTGTTTCTTTTTCCTTCTGTCTATGTCAACATCCATAAATTATTTTCTATATTGGCATGCTTTGTTTTCTCTTTCTTGGTCTTTGTGAATCCATTCTAGGTTTTTCTTTTGTGGTAACCTTGCAAATTACATAAAATATCATACAAATAAAACAGTCCATTTTAGGCAAATAGCAACTCATCTTTGCAAACCTATAAAGGATCCAACTTTTTCTCCTCTCTTTTATATTACTGATGATACAATTTACTTCTTTTTATGTCCTACACTCATTAATAATTTATATTTATAGTATCTATAATTCCTTTTACAGGCTTCCCTTGTAGCTCAGTCGGTAAAGAGACTGACTGCAATGCAGGAGACCTGGGTTCGATTCCTGGGTTGGGAAGATCCCCTGGGGAAGGAAATGGCAACCCACTCCAGTATTCTGGTCTGGAGAAGCCCATGGACAGAGAAGCCTGGCAGGCTACAGTCTATGGGGTCGCAGGAGTTGTACAAGACTGAGAGACTAAGCATACATAATTCTTTTACTATTTTCTTTCTTTAACTTCTGTACTACAGTGAAGTGATTGATACACCACCCTAATACTTCTCTGCGTCAGACTGTCTTTGTTTCTCTAACACCAGTGTAGTTGTATTTTTGTATGTTGTCTTGTTGCTGATCAGCATCTTTTCATTCCAGCTTGAAGAATTCCTTTCAACATTTCCTACAAGGCAGGTCTATTGGTGGTAAATCCCTCAGCTTTTGTCTGCTGCTGCTGCTGCTGTGTCACTTCAGTTGTGTCCGACTCTGTGTGACCCCATAGACAGAAGCCCACCAGGGTCCCCAGTCCCTGGGATTCTCCAGGCAAGAACACTGGAGTGGGTTGCCATTTCCTTCTCCAATGTGTGAAAGTGAAAAGTGAAAGTGAAGTCGCTCAGTCGTGTCCGACCCTTAGCGACCCCACGGACTGCAGCCCACCAGGCTCCTCCATCCATGGGATTTTCTAGGCAAGAGTACTGGAGTGGCTTGCCATTGCCTTCTCCGCAGCTTTTGTCTGGGAAAGGCTTTATGTCTCCTTGATATCTGTAAGGCAACTTTGTTGCATAAAGTATTCTTGTCTGGCAATTTTATCTCTTAACACTTTGAATATGTCATTCCATCCTCTCTTGCCCCATAGAGATTTCTGTTGAGAAATCAACTAGTAGCTTAATGGGATCCCTTTGTAGGTTATTTTCTTTCCCCCTAGTTTTATGTAGGATGATTTCTTTCTCATTGATTTTTGACAGTTTCACTGTAATGCATCTTGTAGAAGGTCTTTTTACATTGAGATAATAGGGCATTCTTTTAGCTTTATGGACTTGTATGTCCAAGTCTTTCCCCAAAGCCTGAGATGCCATAAAATATAGTTTCTTTAAATTCTCCTTCTCCCTCTCCTGTCCTGAAACCCAAGTATTCAGATATTTGTGTTTCTGATAGAATATGTTAGTTTTTATAGGCCTTCGTCACTCTTTTAATCTTAAATGTCCCCTCCTCTGGTAACTGCATTATTTCTTTATTCTTATCCTCCAGGTCATTGACTCTTTCTTCCTGGTCTGCTCTGCGACAGATGCTGTCTTCACTTGATCCATTGAATACTTTAGTTACACTGTTCCTGTTTCCTTTTATACAAAAGGCCTCCTACATACAAATGAGTTCTATTACCAGTGACTTTGTAAGTCAAGAAAAGTTAGCCCAGGTAGCGGAGAGGGCAATGGCACCCCACTGCAGTACTCTTGCCTGGGAAATCCCATGGACAGAGGAGTCTAGTAGGCTGCAGTTCATGGGGTCGCTAAGGGTCTGACATGACTGAGCGGCTTCACTTTCACTTTTCACTTTCATGCATTGGAGAAGGAAATGGCAACCCACTCCAGTGTTCTTGCCTGGAGAATCCCAGGGACGGGGGAGCCTGGTGGGCTGCTGTCTCTGGGGTTACACAGAGTCGGACACGACTGAAGTGACTTAGCAGCAGCAGCAGCAGGTATCTAACTAACACAATCGCTATATGGTACTGTAATAATATTTTCACACAAATAATACATGAAAAACAAACACAAAAAATAAAGAAAAGATTTTTAATCTTATAGTACAGTACCTTGAGGGCTTCCCAGGTGGTGCTAGTGGTAAAGAACCTGCCTACCAATGCAGGAGACATTAAACACAGGTTTGATCCCTGGGTCAGGAAGATCCCCTAGAGAAGTGCTCGGCAACCCACTCCAGTATTGTTGCCTAAAGAAGCCCATAGACAGAGGAGCCTGGCAGGCCCTGATTCACAGAGTCACAAAGAGTTGGACACGCCTGAAGTGACTCAGCAATCAAGCATGCACAGTACCTTGAAAAGCACAGTGGTACAATAGTGTGCATACAGGGGCTGGCATCGAGTGAACAGGCAAGAAGAATTACTGACTCGGGGAGGGAGGGGGGTAGGAGACAGTAGAGCTGAAGGACTGTTACAGCAGAAGACAGAGGGGAGGGCATGCTGCAGTTTCACTAATGCCTGACATTTGGTGGCACAGGTTCTGGTTCCTTGCTCAAACTAGATGCACGTCTGCATCTTTGAAAGTTTGCAACTTGAAGGTTTATATATGCGGGACTTAACTGTTATATGGCTTTAGTCTCAAAAATTAGTCCTACATGTTCTACAAGTTTGTACAATGTGTTTTTAATACTTTTTTAAAATGGAGGACCCAGTAAAAATGTTTGTTGGCCTAATAGATCTGCTAGAATTAGCATTTGTATAGCAACCACACTATTTGTACTTTAGTTTTATATTTATCTGGGGGGACGGAAGAAAATTATGGAATAGCTACGTGTACGTTGGTTTTCCCTTGTGGCTCAGCTGGTAAAGAACCCGCCTGCATTGCAGGAGACCTGGGTTCAATTCCTGGGTTGGGAATATCCCCTGAAGGGAAAGGCTACCCACTTCAGTATTCGGGCCTGGAGAAGTCCATGGACTGTACAGACTATGGGGCTGCAAAGAGTCAGACACGACTGAGGGACTTGCACTCACTCTTAGGTACTTTGTTTTCATCTCCATGATAGTACTTGGCAAACTTCCAAGGCATGCTATTTGCAATATACAAACCCCAAAAGAGTGGTTTGAATACTTAACAAAAAAGTAACAAAATAGAACACCTATAATTCATTAAGCATTTAACTGATTTAATCCCTAAAACTTCCCTATTAATACCTGTGAGGGGGTAAGAAAGCTGAAGTTTTAAGAAGTTAAAACAAGGTCACAGAGGTTGCAGTACAGTAGGCAAAATAACTCCCAGAGCATCCCACGGCTCAGTTTTCTAAACTTAAAGTGAGAGTGGTAACGCTGACTGCATAATTCCTCCTAAAATAGATTTTCTTTGTGAAAATGAATAAAACGATACATTTTCTGATGAAAAGGGGGAAACCACATACCATAAGGATGTGGACACATGTGCTCACACACACACAAGGAAATATTTTGTGAGCATGTTTCCCCTTTGGGCTCTGTGATGGAAACTCTCACCCCACCACCATAAACTTGATGTAGCCCCGACATTAAAGCAGCATGTTTAAATTCTGAATCTGAATTTTATAGCTTATGTGTAAGCACGGAATCTAGGATTCCATTGAGAGTTATGCGGGTAGAGTAACACTAAAGTAATGCATGGACCATTTAACATTGCTTAGACATGCAACTTACTTCTTTGGCAGCTTCATTTTCTTCACCTTTTCTTCAGCGTGTTCATCTGATATGCCCACATGACATCCTAAAGCCAACAATGTCCTGGAAAACAAAACCAAACATAAATTTCAATAATCCCTTCTCTATGTCCACAGTAATCCAATATAAAAGCAGCTGGGAATGAAGTACAACAGTTCACCTTAAATGCAGAGAGGTCTTTTGCTTTCAAGCAAAAGGAAAGCTTACTTACTTGTAAATTATTTACTACTGAGTAATGAGGAGGACCCCGGGAGTTGGTGATGGACAGGGAGGCCTGGCGTGCTGTGATTCATGGGGTCGCAAAGAGTCGGACATGACTGAGCGACTGAACTGAACTGAACTGAATGAGTAGGACATTTGAAAACTGAATGTTTCAAACACAAAAAGGAAAATATTGAAAAGTCTCTCTCCAATCCCATCTCTCCAATTTCTGGTCCCTTCTCTAAAGGAATTGGTTGCTAATAATTATTGGCTGTCCTGCTAGAATCTATGCATGTTCTAAAGCAGATTTTTATGTGTGTGTTTGTGAATGTTGTTGCTTTCCTTCTACTCAGTTGTAAGAGACAGTTTTCCACAATTTTCTGTCTTGACATCACAATATAACTTTGATACACAATATGACTTTGATCATTATCCTTCATATACAGCTGGTTTATTTTTCAACAGTTCTGAAGTGTTCCAATCACTGGATATGTCACACTGTTTAATCCAATTTTCTGTCCACAATTTTTGTTATTACAAACAATGCTGCAGTGAATAACCTCATACATTGAACACATGCACTGTAACCTACAGAATGAAATACAGAATGAAGCAGGCAAAGGCTAACAGAGTTTTGCCAGGAGAACGCACTGTTCATAGCAAACACCTCTTCCAACAACACAAGAGAAGACTCTACACGTGGACATCACCAGATGGTCAACACCAAAGTCAGATTGATTATATTCTTTGCATCCAAAGATAGAGAAGCTCTATACAATCAGCAAAAATAAGAATGGCAACTGACTGTGGCTCGGATTATGAACTTCTTATTGGAAAATTCAGACTTAAATTGAAGAAAGTAAGGAAAACCACTAGACCATTCAGGTATGACCTAAATCAAATCCCTTACGATTATACAGTGGAAGTGAGAAATACATTCAAGGGATTAGATCTGACAGACAGAGTACCTGAAGAACTATGGACGGAGGTTCATGCATATTGTACAGGAGGGAGGGATCGGGAACATCCCCAAGAAAAAGAAATGCAAAAAAGCAAAATGGTTGTCTGAGGAGGCCTTACAAATAGCTGTGAAAAGAGAGATGCAAAAGGCAAAGGAGAAGAGGAAAGACATACCCATTTGAAACGCAGAGTTCCAAAGAAGAGCAAGGAGGAAGAACAAGGAAGAAAGTCTTCCTCAGTGATCAATGCAAAGAAATAGAGGGAAACAATAGAACGGGAAAGACTAGAGATCTCTTCAAGAAAATTAGAGATACCAAGGGAACATTTCATGCAAAGATGGGCTCGATAAAGGACAGAAATGCTATGCACCTAACAGAAGCAGAGATATTAAGAGGTGGCAAGAATACACAGAAGAACTGTACAAAAAAGATCTTCATGACCCAGATAATCACGATGGTGTGATCACTCACTCACCTAGAGCCAGCCATCCTGGAATGCAAAGTCAAGTGGGGCTTAGGAAGCATCACTACGAACAAAGCTAGTGGAGGTGATGGAATTCAAGTTGAGCTATTTCAAATCCTAAAAGATGATGCTATGAAAGTGCTGCACTCAATATGCCAACAAATTTGGAAGACTCAGCAGTGGCCACAGGACTGCAAAAGTTCAGTTTTCATTCCAATTCCAAAGAAAGACAATGCCAAAGAATGCTCAAACTACTGGACAATTGCACTCATTTCACACACTAGTAAAGTCATGGTCAAAATTCTCCAAGCCAGGCTTCAACGGTACATGAACTGTGAACTTCCAGATGTTCAAGATGGATTTAGAAAAGGCAGAGGAACCAGAGATCAAATTGCCAACATCCATTTGATCATCGTAAAAGCAAGAGGGTTCCAGAAAAACATCTATTTCTGCTTCACTGACTATGCCAAAGACTTTGACTGTGTCAATCACAAACAAACTGTGGAAAATTCTTCAAGAGATGGGAATACCAGACCACCTGACCTGCCTCTTGAGAAACCTGTATGCAGGTCAGGAAGCAAGTAAGAACTGGACATGGAACAAAAGGCTAGTTCCAAATCGGGAAAGGAGTACAACAAGGCTGTATATTGTCACCCTGCTTATTTAATTTATATGCAGACTACATCATGAGAAACACTGGGCTGGATGAAACACAAGCTAGAATCAAGATTTCCGGGAGAAATATCAATAACCTCAGATATGCAGATGACACCACCTTTATGGCAGAAAGTGAAGAAGAACTAAAGAGCCTCTTCATGAAAGTGAAAGAGGAGAATGAAAAAGTTGACTTAAAACTCAATATTCAGAAAACTAAGATCACAGCATCTGGTCCCATCACTTCATGGCAAATAGATGGGTAAACAATGGAAATAGTGACAGAATTTATTTTTTTGGTCTCCAAAATCACTGCAGATGGTGACTGTAGCCATGAAATTAGAAGATGCTTGCTCCTGGGAAGAAAACTTATGACCAACCTAGACAGCATGTTAAAAAGCAGAGACGTTACTTTGCCAACAAAGGTCCATCTAGTCAAAGCTATGGTTTTTCCAGTTTATGTATGGATGTGAGAGTTGGACTATAAAGAAAAATGAATGTCAAAGAATTGATGCTTTTGAACTGTGGGGTTGAAAAACACTCTTGAGTCCCTTGGATTGTAAGGAGATCCAACCTGTCCATCCTAAAGGAAATCAGTCCTGAATATTCATTGGAAGGACTGATGCTGAAGGTGAAACTCCAATACTTTGGCCACCTCATGCGAAGAACTGACTCATTTGAAAAGACCCTGATGCTGGGAAAGATTGAAGTTGGGAGGAGAAGGGGACCACAGAGGATGAGATGGTTGGACAGTACCACCGACTCAACGGACATGAGCCTGAGTAAACTCCAGGAGTTGGTGATGGACAGGGAGACTTGGCGTGCTGTAGTCCACGGGATCACAAAGAGTCAGACACGACTGAGCGACTTAACTGAACTGAAATGTAACCTTCATCTGTAGGATAAATTCCCAGACACGCAATTACTTGGTCACAGGGGATATACATTTCAGAGTTTGACAAATATTGCCAAATGTCTTTAAAGCTGGTGATCATTTATATTCCCATAAGCAATGGATGACACTTCCTATTTCCCATGCCTGTTCCAGCAGAGTTGTCCATTAATATGCTAATGAGATCTCATTTATAGTTTTAATTTGCATTTTTCTTAATACAGTTGCATTTGAGCACCTTTTTCCTCTGCTTCACCGATATCTGTACTTCCTTTCTTATGAAAATATTCCTTGTTCACTTTTCTGTTAGATTTGGGCTTTATTGTTGCAGTTTATAATCTCTTCAAATACACAAGATATGTTACAAATATTATATAATACTTAGAGATTGGGCTTCCCTGGTAGATCAGTTAGTAAAGAAACCACCTGCAATGCAAGAATCTGCCTGCATTGCAGGAGACCTGGGTTCGATTCCTGGGTCAGAAATATCTCCTGGAGAAGAAAATGGCAACCCACTCCAGTATTCTCGCCTGGGAAATCTCATGGACAGAGAAGCCTGGCAGGCTACAGTCCATGGGGTCACAAAGAGTCTGACAGGACTGAGCACCTGCAGCACCACCAGAAAAAGATTACCCATTTGTTAAACTGTTTCAAGGAAATACCCGTGCTTTTTATACAACAGGGTCAGGGAGGCCATGTATATTAAGATTAGGCCTTTAACGTTATTTCCCAGATGGATACTCAGTTATCCATAAAATATTTACTGAATAATCCATTTAAAAAATTTATTGGAGTATAGTTTCTTTACATGTTAGCTCCTGCCATACAGCAAAATGAATCAGCTATATGTATATGCATAACCCCTCTTTATTGGATTTCCTTCTCATTTTGGCCACTATGGAGAACACTATGGAGGTTTCTTTAATAAAGTAAAACAGAACTTCCATATGACCCAGCAATCCCACTCCTGGGCATATACCCAAAGAATACCTTAATTCCAAAAGATACATGCTCCCCAAAGTTCACTGCAGCACTATTTACAACAGCCAGGACATAAAAGCAACCTAAAGGTCCATCAACAGAGGAATGGAAAAAGAAGATGTGATATATACAGGGAAATTACTCAGCCATAAAAAAGGAATGAAATTGTGCCATTTGCAGAGACATGGATGGACCAAGAGACTATCATACAGAGTGACATAAGTCAGAAAGAGAAAAACAAATATCATGTATTAATGCATATATATGGAATCTAGAAAAATGGTACAGATGAACAATTCCTTTTTACCACTGATTTGAAATGCTACTTTTCTGATATACTTAAGTCCCCTTATGCTTTTAAATCCTTTTCTGGACTTTCCAGTCTAAAAAAATCTCCTTTTTACATAATACATTGGGATTCCAATTTGCCAATAACAGTTTTTCCATTGTTGAGACACTCTGTATTGTTTTTTTACTTCTTTTAATGAATTACCTTTTGTTGATTTTCCCAAGAAAGACCATCATCATTCACATTTAGAATTCAACCTTAAAAGTCCCCAGACTTAGGCAGAACAACATCCTTTAGTATTCCTGATAATAAGTGGTTCTACCTACTTCAATAGAATAAGATGCAATGGCATAAACTTTTTGGACGACAATTTCTAATGTCTGGTCAGTTCCAAAAGGAAAGGTCAAGTATCTAAAATCCATTTACACTTACCCCCCTTAACATTTTAAAAAGTGACAATCTGGAGATAGAAATAGATATGCACACTTAAACATCCTATTAGTAAGTTGAATTTTAGATTATATACAGCAAAAGTGAGATGGACTGTTAAACTGCAAGAGCAGGAACTAACTGAAGCTGTACAGTTATTTAAAACATGTGCCAAATAAGGGGCTTCCCTGGTGGCTCAGTGGTAAAGAATCTACCTGCTAATGCAGGAGACACGGGTTTGATCGCTGATCCAGGGAGATCCCACATGCTGCAGGGCAACTAAGCCTGTGGACCACAACTACTAAGCCTGTGCTCCAGAGCCCAGGAACCGTGACTGCTGAAGCCTGTCTGCCTAGACACTGTGCTCCACAAGAGAAGCAGCCTCAATGAGAAGCCCGCACACCATGATTAGAGAAAGCCCATGCAACAACGAAGACCCAGCACAGCCAAAACGAAATAAATGAAAATATTTAAAAAAAAAAAAAGAATGTGCCAATTAAAATGAGATAGATCAGCAATAGAAAAATAGAAAACTGACTCAGAACAAACACAGGTCATTCTTGTTCAAACACTGCCCAGGGAATAGAAACTTCCCTGCCATCATCTTCCATTCACTTTATCTATTCGGTAAGTATCTTTTGAATTCCACTGTGTGCCAGGTCCCATGCTAAGTTCGGGGATAAGCTAACAGGCCAGTGAGGACTACGACAAAAGTTAATTATAAGGCAGTGTCTTGCTTGTGGTGACAAATATATAGGGCTATGAAAGGGTCAAGCAGGATGCCAAACCAGCTCTTAGGAACTCAAGGATGACAATAATGAGATTTATCTCAAATCCAGGTTACTAAACTTCCAAGTGCATGCCTACTAAGAAATCTGATTAGAACATAGAGAACCCTGCCTAATATATTAAGTATGGGTAATGACTATCATTGAATGACCATCACTACAATCCAGTTTTAGAATACTTCCATTATTCCATCAGATTCTCCAAGCCTGTTTGCAGTCATTCATCATTCCCACTCCAAGCAATCATTAATCTGTTTTCTGTCTCTATAGAATTTCCTTTTCTGAATATTTCATACAGATAGAATAATATTAAATCTTTCACGTCAGGCTCCTTTGACTTAGCATAATGTCTTTCAGGTTTATCCATGCTGTAGTATATATTAACAGGATATTTCCTTTTATTACTCAATAGTATTACATTGTATGACTGTATAACATTTTGTTTATCCATTCATCAGTTTATTGAAATTTGCAGTTTCCAGTTTGGGGCTGTTACGTATGATGATTCTATGAACACACTTTGATGAACGAAGGTACAAGTCTTTGTGTCAACATAGGTTTTTATTTCTCTTGTGTAGCTATCAGTTCAGTTCACTTCAGTCGCTCAGTCATGTCCGACTCTTTGCGACCCCATGAATCACAGCACGCCAGGCCTCCCTGTCCATCACCAACTCCCGGAGTTCACTCAAACTCATGTCCATCGAGTCGGTGATGCCATCCAGCCATCTCATTCTCTGTCGTCCCCTTCTCTTCCCGCCCCCAATCCCTCCCAGCATCAGGGTCTTTTCCAGTGAGTCACCTCTTTGCATGAGGTGGCCAAAGTACTGGAGTTTCAGTTTTAGCATCAGTCCTTCCAATGAACACCCAGGACTGATCTCTTTTAGAATGGACTGGTTGGATCTCCTTGCAGTACAAGGGACTCTCAAGAGTCGCCTCCAGCACCACAGTTCAAAAGCAGCAATTCTCCGGCGATCAGCTTTCTTCACAGTCCAACTCTCACATCCATACATGACCACGGGAAAAACCATAGCCTTGACTAGACGGACCTTGGTTGGCAAAGTAATGTCTCTGCTTTTTAATATACTATCTAGGTTGGTCATAACTTTCCTTACAAGGAGTAAGCGTCTTTTAATTTCATGGCTGCAATCAGCATCCACAGTGATTTTGGAGCCCAAAAAAATAAAGTCTGACACTGTTTCCACTGTTTCCCCATCTATTTCCTATGAAGTGATGGGACCAGATGCCATGATCTTTGTTTTCTGAATGTTGAGCTTCAAGCCAACCTTTTCACTCTGCTCTTTCACTTTCATCAAGAGGCTTTTTAGTTCCTCTGTGTAGGTATGGAGGAGGGGAATTATTTTGTAGTTGTTCAGTCACTCAGTCATGTCCCGAGTCTTTGCGACCCCGTGGACTGAAGCACACCAGACCTCCCTGTCCGTCACCATCTCCCAGAGCTTGCTCAAAATCATGTCCACTGAGTCAGTGATGCCATCCAGCCCTCTCGTCCCCTGTTGTCCCCTAGTCTGACACTGTTTCCCCGTCTACTTGCCATGAACTGATGGGACCAGATGCCATGATCTTAGTTTTCTGAAAGTTGAGTTTTAAGCCAGCTTTTTCACTCTCCTCTTTCACCCTCATCAAGAGGCTCTTTAGTTCCTCTTCACTCTCTGCCATAAGGGTGGTGTCATCTGCATATCTGAGGTTATTGATATTTCTCCCATTAGGCTGTATCATAAATTTATGTTTAACCTTCTAAGAAACCACCAAGTGGCAGGGCCATTTTACATACCCACTTGTAATACATGTAGATTTCAGTGTTTTTCTGTATTTACAACAATACTGAGTGTATCTGTCATTTTGACTATGAACATTCTAGTATGTGTGGTTTTATCTCATTATGATTTAATTTGCATTTTCATAATGACTAATGATGTTGATCCTCTTTTCATGTGTGTATTAGGCATTTACATATCTTTATTAAAACATGTTCTCAAATGTTTTGCCCATTTTTAACTGGGCTGTATGTATTCTTATTATGTAGTTGTAAGAATTACCTATATATTCTGTGTACAAGTTCTTTATTGGCACATGTATGATTTACCACAAATCCAACAAATATAAACTTACATGATCTATAAATATTTCCTCCCACTCTGTGCCCTATGTCTTCATTTTGTACACGGTTTCTTTTGTAATACAAGGGATTCTGCTTTCAATGAGATCCAAAGTATTGATTTTGTTTCTTTTAAAGATATTTTTAATACTATATCTAAGCACTTTATGTCTAAGTCAAGGAGATTTTTGAGTGAGAACAACGAATCTTTTAAGAAATCTATTTAATACTATTAACCACACCAAGTTCTTTGAGTAAGAACTGTTTTGTCTTTATATGATCTTTTTTAAAAATTGGGGTATAGTTGCTTTACAATGTTGTGCTAATTTCTGCTGTACAACAAACAGAATCAGCTATATGTATACATGTTTCTCCTCCCTCTTGGCTCTCCCTCCCACATAACCCCCATTCATTCGATCCATCTGAGTCACCACACCACAGAGCATTAAAGTTAAAAGCTTTTGCACAGCAAAGAAAACCATAAATGAACTGAAAAGACAACCTTCAGAATTTGAGCAAATATTTGCAAATGAAGCAACTAACAGGGATCAATCTTTAAAATGCACAAACAGCTCATAGAGTTCAATATCAAAGAAACAAACAACTCAATCAAAAAATGGGTGGAAGACCTAAATAGACATTTCTCCAAAGAAGACATATAGATGGTCTTTATGTAATCTTAATATTAAGACAATTTTATTTGACTTAATACTGTTCAATTCACCCTTTTAAATGGTTTTAAGGTCTGCAGAAGATTGGGAGAGAGCAGTGTGAGCCGTAAAGCTTGTGCAGAGGTTAACAGACAAGAACAGAGTAGGAGAAGTGGAAAAGAACGTGCTAGGGGTCAGCTCGCCATCTGATTCCTCTGTTTCCCACAGTAACTTACATATGCATTCAGTACATCTTGACTATGAGATTAAGTGGCAATAATGGTTCATGTGGCATTTTATTACTTCAAGTATAAGGCCACCGACAAGAAGAGGAGACAGAATGGCACAAAGCCACAGAGAGAACAGAAGGCACCCTGTTTCTATGGTAAGCATTTGCTATGTAAAAGCCTGCCTAGCGACTGAGTTTTATTGCTTATTTGTTGCTTCATTCATTTGACAAATATTACCGAGCTCTGTGTAAAGTTCAAATGACGACTAAAATCAAGTGAGATGCCTGCCCTCAAGAAACTTAGGTCTGGGACTTCCCTGATGATCCAGTGGTTAAAAATCTGCCTTGCAATGCAAGGGGACATGGGTTTGAGCCCTGAGATAGGGAACTAAGATTCCACATGCCTCAGAGGAAGTAAGCCCTTATGCTGTAACTACAGAGCCCTCACACCACAATGAAAGATCTGCAGGATGCAACAAAGATTCTGCATGCTGCAACTACTAAGACCCGACTCAGCCAAATAAATAAATGAATGAATAAAAAAAAAATTAAGAAACAAAGAAACTTACATAATAGGTCTGGTGGAGTACAGCAGCCATCCTGTGATTATACATAGAAAGATTCTCTGCTGAGAGATACAAAAGGGCTGATTGCCTATCAAAGGGGGCTTTATTGAGTCAAGCAACTCAGCAAATGCTGCCTGAAGTGACTTGAGATCTAAAGGATAAGAATAGGGCTTGGAGGAGAACATTACAGAAAGTGGACACAAAGGGGAAAGGAACATGCAAAGAGGCAAAACAAAGGCTAGTGTGATATCAAGCAAGGGAAAATAAAAGCAGCCTCTTATAAGATGACGCTGGCTAGAAGGGAAGGAACTTGAAGGACCATTAAGCAAATTAGGGTATTGTCTTTATCTCAGGAGCAATGAGAAGGAATTCAAATACCACCTAAATATTTGGGAAAAGTTCAGCAGGCTACAGAGAGCAGAATGTGTAAGAGAAGAGCTAGGTTACTATTTCAACTGTATCTGTCAGGATAGTTTTATAGTTTCAGGTGGGGCGTAGCGGTAGCTTAGGCTAAAGACATGCTGCTGCTGCTGCTGTTGCTAAGTCGCTTCAGTCGTGTCCGACTCTGTGCAACCCCATAGACGGCAGCCCACCAGGCTCCCCTGTCCCTGGGATTCTCCAGGCAAGAACACTGGAGTGGATTGCCATTTCCTTCTCCAATGCATGAAAGTGAAAGTGAAGTCGCTCAGTCGTGTCCGACTCTTTGAGACCCCATGGACTGCAGCCTACCAGGCTCCTCCGCCCATGGGATTTTCCAGGCAAGAGTACTGGATTGGGGTGCCATCGCCTTTTCCACTAAAGACATGGAAGCAACCTAAATGTCCATTAACAGATGAATGGATAGAGAAGATGTGATATATATACAAACACACAATGGAACAATTACTCAGCAATAAAAAAAGAATGAAATAAGCTATTTGCAGCATCACGGATGGACCTAGAGATTATCATACTAGGTGAGACAAGTCAGAAAGAGAAGACAACTACTTTATGATACCACTTATATGTGGAATCTAAAGTATGACACAGAGAAACAGACCCACAGACATGGAAAACAAACTTATGGTTAGCAAAGGGGAAAGCGGGGAAGGGATAAATTAGGAGGTTTGGATTCATGTATCACACTAATACATACAAAATGATAACCAATAAGGACCTACTGTATAGCAGAGGGAACTATACTTAATATTTTACAGTAACCTATAAGGGAAAAAAATCTGAAAAGAGTGTGTGAGTGTGTGTGTGTGTGTGTGTTTAGATACCTGAATCACTGTGCTATACTCCTGAAATTAATACAACATTGTACATCAATTATACCTCAATTTAAAAAAAAAAAGGCAGCTTAGGCCAGGGTGGTCCAGTGATGCTTTGAAAGAGGATGTCAGAATTTCTGCAGTGCTGTACAACGTACAGATGACCATTCAAATCTGGAAGTTAGCTGTCTTTGTCAACAATTTACAAGACAAAAATCACATGAAGTGCAACAACAAAATAATCATATTCACATGAAATCACCACAAATCCAAAATAAGGAATATTCTGAAATAATCATTTGCTTATTTGTTACTTGGCACTCCTTGGGATTTAATTAGTAAAGTTGCTAATCTCCCCCACAGTATATATATAAAAGAAAAAACACCTAAACTTGATAGAGTGCTTCTTCTTTTAGACATGATGGTGCTAGAGGCTTTATCAGTTGTGTGTCATTTAATCTTTACTACAATTTCATGAGGTAGATATACTATGATCCTCATTTTAAACTGATGCTATTAATAGAAAGTCTAAGGTTCAGAGATACTAAGATTCCCTCTGGGAAGCAAGTCCTTAAATCTGAACCATCCAATCATCTAGATTCCTTGTTCTTATCCCGTCTGTTCTAGTGCCTGTAACTAATCAAGGGAATAAAAGAAACACAGAAAGTACTATACTTTCTTTAAACTACTGAAATTGGGCATAGTTTGAATTTTGGAGAATAGGAGCTCTATTTTAAATTTTAAAGAAACAAGTGAAATGAGTTCATCATAACACCATGTAAATATTAAGAATGAGTTCTTGAAAAGGTTTATTAGCATTCACCATAGGCAACAGCACCATGGTACGGGCAGTCTTATGATTAATCAAACCAGCCACCAGGAACTGAAAGGAATGAGACTAGATTACGAGTAGCAGTCAAAGGCTCGACATGCCAAATGTGAACATGCAGACTTCTACATCACAAGTTACCCAGGATTTGCCTAGCTGGCTTAGCTGTCAATTGTTAAATTGTTAAAATTACAGGGAACGTACCACAAATTTAATGAAATTATCTTAGGCCATGAACTCTCAATAAAAGCATTTTGTTTTAAGAGATGGATAAATAATGGGCTGTCATGAATTACCAAGCTAAATGTGCAAGCTTCACATCAAGATCACGGAGGAGGACAGGAGATGTGAAGAGGAGGCACACGGGTCACAGGGATGTGTTCTGTGGCCCTTATTTCAGAGAAGCGTCAGTAGTTCACCCGTAGTGACTTCTCCATTTACTCGGTTTGCATTCTTACATTCCTGTCCCTTTTAAGCTACTGCTGCTGCTAAGTCACTTCAGTCGTGTCCGACTCTGTGTGACCCCATAGATGGAAGCCCACCAGGCTCCCCCGTCCCTGGGATTCTCCAGGCAAGAACACTGGAGTGGGTTGCCATTTCCTTCTCTAGTAGAGCCTAAACTCAAGGCCCTATTTACTTACTTAGTTTCATAATGAAAATCACTACATCATCTTTGCAGATATATACCTGGGCTGAAATCAAAGAACTTGAAACTGTTTATGTTTTAGATCTTTGGTAAAACAATTTCAATAGAAATAGCTCTTTACACTTAACAAAACTGAAACAAAAAATTGGAAAAAAAAGTATTGTTTCATTCCTAACACAAGCAGGTATTAGGATCAGTGATCTACTGGAACATTCAGTTCTTCAAGTCCAACAAGGATGGAAATGCACAAAACTATATACTTAGTAAGTACTTCATAAGTACTTGCTATTTGACAACTGTCTAACCATTACTGAGTTAGTGAAAGGATCCCGTTTTCTTATCATGGATCAGTAAGTTTTATAGTAAAAAACAGTTCTAGATGAGAAGCTAGAGAAACTGGATCCCTGTTCTAGCACAGCTACTAACTAACTGTCAAGGTATTTGACAACTCCATGAGAATCCTCAGCTGTGACATCACTGGTAAATCTGAAATAATAACACACAGTCCAGGGTGCTATTAGGAAGATTAACCCAATATCTGTAAGTGAAAAGCAAAAGCTCTAAATAAATAAATATAATAATTAGTACAACGCAGCACATGGTATTAGTACTAACACTAATAATGCATGTGATTATTCAAAGCTCAATGCAATACCTTAACTGGTACAGAAGTTCTGAAACACTCGTTTTAGTATTGTCACTTATCTTGTCACCCACCAGTAACGATTTATGACTGATAATCTCAGAAGTACTGAATACAATGGTAAAATCCTTATATTCCCAAACACCCATAAACATCCATAGAGTACCCTTCAGGAAACACATAAAGTCATGACATGCTCAACGCCTGGTCCAAACAAATACTGATTCAATTCACCAATGCATTATAAAAAAAGTCTAACTGGAGCTAAAATAAATTTAATTGTAATATCAACACCTTGTTTCCTTCAGGGAATACAGAGAAGAAAATGAGAAATTTAAGAAACTCACTTCAGGGTCTCCAGCGACATCTGTAAATTATAATTGCGTTCCTGTTCAGGCAGCTTGGAGAACTCCACCAGACACGGGTGCTGTCTCTTATTGTCATCTCTAACCTGAAACAGAACAGGAAATTGGCATAAAACAGTTTCTAAGATCATATACTCGTGACGGTTATCCAATTGCATGGAGGAAAGTGAAGTGGGAAGCAAGAAGGGAAACAGACCTTCATCCCACCAAGGCTGCCTCTGTCATCCCTCAGGCATGGCTACTGCTCAAGGTCAGTGGTAAACCTGGCATTGTCTGGGCTACCTTACATCTTCTCCTTGCCAACATTCCCAGTCAGTCCCAGCTTTCATGTCTGCTCTGCCCTGAAGCCTCCATGCCCACTCTCACAGCAACTTACAGCCTTTGCTTCAACCTTACTTTCTCAATGTGGCTTGTCCTGCCCACCTTCCTAATCTGCCAATCTGCTACTTATCTGATTTTTTCTTTCTGTAACTGTTACCACTGGCTAACAAACTAGGGTCTTATTTATGGGGTTGTCTATCTCCCTGCAACTGCAAGAATGTAAGACCAAAGGAATAGGGACTGGCCTCTTCTGTTCTTTGATAATGTATTCTCAGCACCGAGAACACGCCTGGCACACAGCAGGCATGCAACAAATGCTTTGTAAACTGAAATGAACTCTAGGTAAGAAGGTGTAGCAATAACTCAGTTGTTATTGTTGCATGTTTAGACACAGATTAGAGACATCAGTTAACATCATGACTGATTGATACAAACTCGTGGCAGTGGCTCCTTCCAGCTGTTCATTTCATCCCATGTGAGTTACTTCTGCTCTTACAAGTCACTCCAGTGGCTTACCAAAGCCAGGTAATACCCCACAGATACTTTTCATATTCATCCTTGAAAGTGCTAGCAATCAGAATAAACTAAATTCAAGATTTTAGGACTGAATTAATTAGAAAGATGGTCTATATCCTTGCATTAGTAATTAGATTTTTGTCTTCTTAGAGGCCTAAATTACACAAGCTTACAGCCGCGGTGTCACCTGAATCACAGTCATATGCTCTTGGGGAACAAATTACTCCCTGGGAATAATTACCAAGTTTTATAAATGTCACATAAAATAGTAGTAAAACACGAGCAAGAATTTTTTTAAAGTATTCAGGAGCTGACAAGTTAAAAACAAAATAGCTTTTCTTTTCTTTCTTGATCATTGCAAATGAATAGGACTTAAAAGAGTACACAGCTTATTTATTAAGGGTGTAAGTGAGGAAAGGAAGCCGTGAGTTATAAAACCAAATACCGAATGCTAAACACAAAGGTGAAAGTGAATGTGCCCAACTTCAGAGACAATTTACTCCGTATCTATGTAATTTCCACTTGCCCTCTACTCTCTACACCACAGAGTAACTGTCCGCATCATCCTCTCGGTTATCCAAGCTGAAACAAGAAATCTATCGAGATTTCCTTCCTTCTCCTAAACACTTTCCATACTTGAACTTCTTCAAAACATCTGCAGTCATATCTCTCCATTGCTTCTGCCAGTACACAATCAGGAACTTCACACCTCTCACCTGAGTCCTCTTCTTGACCTTTTTCTTGCCACCAGGGTCACAGCTCCTCCACGGGAATAGTAGAGCTCAGATCAAGTATTTATCACCCTCTGGAAGCCTTCCCTGATTTCACCAGGAGAGCTGTAAATATCCCTTGCTTACAATGAGCATATCCATCATAGTTCTTAGTTTCTAATTGTGTGTCTATTACCCAGCTAAACCAGAAGCTCTTTAAAAAGGTAAACTCACTAAAACAAGGTCTTTTCAATTTGAGGACCACAGTACCAAACACAAGGTTAGGCAAAGAAATAGAAGAAAATAACAGAACAGGAAAAACAAGAGATTTCTTCAAGAAAATTAGAGACACGAAAGGAACATTTCATGCAAAGATGGGCTCAATAAAGGACAGAAATGGTGTAGACCTAACAGAAGCAGAAGATATTAAGAAGAGGTGGCAAGAATACACAGAAGAACTGTCCAAAAAAGATATTCATGACCAAGATATTCACGATGGCGTGATCACTCACCTAGAGCCAGACATCTTGGAATGTGAAGTCAAGTGGGCCTTAGAAAGCATCACTACGAACAAAGCTAGTGGAGTGATGGAATTCCAGTTGAGCTATTTCAAATCCTGAAAGATGATGCTTTGAAAGTGCTGCACTCTATATGCCAGCAAATTTGGAAAACTCAGCAGTGGCCACAGGACTGGAAAAGGTCAGTTTTCATTCCAATCCCAAAGAAAGGGAATGCCAAAGAATGCTCAAACTACCGCACAATTGCACTCATCTCACATACTAGTAAAGTCATGCTCAAAAATCTCCAAGACAGGCTTCAGCAATATGTGAACCGTGAACTTCCAGATGTTCAAGCAGGTTTTAGAAAAGGCAGAGGCACCAGAGATCAAATTGCCAACATCTGCTGGATCATTGAGAAAGCAACAGAGTTCCAGAAAAACATCTATTTCTGCTTCATTGACTATGCCAAAGCCTTTGACTGTGTCGATCACAAGAAACTGTGGAAAATTCTGAAAGAGATGGGAATACCAGACCACCTGACCTGCCTCTTGAGAAACCTATATGCAGGTCAGGAAGCAACAGTTAGACCTGGACATGGAACAACAGACTGGTTCCAAATAGGAAAAGGAGTACGTCAAGGCTGTATATTGTCACCCTGCTTGTTTAACTTCTATGCAGAGTACATCAAGAGGAACGTGGGGCTGGAAGAAGCACAAGCTGGAATCAAGATTGCGAGGAGAAATATCAATAACCTCAGATATGCAGATGACACAACCCTTATGGCAGAAAGTGAAGAGGAAATCAAAAGCCTCTTGATGAAAGTGAAAGAGGGAAGTGAAAAGGTTGGTTTGAAGCTCAACATTCAGAAAACAAAGATCATGGAATCTGGTCCCATCACTTCATGGGAAATAGATGGGGAAACAGTGGCTGACTTTATTTTTTGGGCTCCAAAATCACTGACTGCAGCTATGAAATTAAGAAGCTTACTTTTTGGGAGGAAAATTGTGACCAACCTAGATAGCAAATTAAAAGGCAGAGACATTACTTTGCCAACAAAGGTCCGTCTAGTCAAGCCTATGGTTTTTCCTGTGGTCATGTATGGATGTGACAGTTGGACTGTGAAGAAAGCTGATCGCCGAAGAATTGATGCTTTTGAACTGTGGTGCTGGAGACAACTCTTGAGAGTCCCTTGGACTTCAAGGAGATCCAACCAGACCATTCTAAAGGAGATCAATCCTGAGTGTTCATTGGAAGGACTGATATTGAAGCTGAAATTCCAATACTTTGGCCACCTAATGCAAAGAGTTGACTCACTGGAAAAGACTCTGATGCTGGGAAGGATTGGGGGCGGGAGGAGAAGGGGACGACAGAGAATGAGATGCCTGGATGGCATCACCGACTCGATGGACGTGAGTTTGAGTGAACTCTGGGAGTTGGTGATGGACAGGGAGGCCTGGCATGCTGTGATTCATGGGGTTGCAAAGAGTCGGACACGACTGAGCAACTGAACTGAACTGATGCAAAGGGGACAGATGAAGGCTTGAATGGATCTGCCTTATGTTTTTCCATAAAATAGAGCTCCCAATCAAAAAGCAAGAAAAAGACCTAAACAGACACTTCTCAAAGGAAGATATACAGACGGCTAACAAACACATGACTGTGAAGAAAGCTGATCACCAAAGAATTGATGCTTTTGAACTGTGGTGCTGGAGAAGACTCTTGGGAGTCCCTTGTACTGCAAGGAGCTCCAACCAGTCCATTTTAAAGGAGATCAATCCTGGGTGTTCATTGGAAGGACTGATGCTAAAGATGACAATACTTTGGCCACCTAATGCGACGAGTTGACTCACTGGAAAAGACTCTGATGCTGGGAAAGGTTGGGGGCAGTAGGAGAAGGGGACGACAGAGAATGGGATGGCTGGATGGCATCACCGACTCTGTGGACATGAGTTTGAGTGAAATCCGGGAGTTGGTGATAGACAGGGAGGCCTGGTGTGCTGTGATTCATGGGGTCGCGGAGAGTCGGACATGACTGAGCGACTGAACTGAACTGAACTGAACTGAACAAACACATGAAAAGAAGTTCAACATCACTCATTATTAGAGAAATACAAATCAAAACTACAATGAGATATCACCTCACACAGGTCAGAATGGCCATCATCAAAAAGTCTACAAAAAGTAAATGCTGGGGAGGGTGTGGAGAAAAGGGAATGCTCTTGCACTGTTGGTGGGAACGTAAATAAATAATAGCCACTATGGAAGACGGTATGGAGATTCCCTAAAAAACTAGGAATAAAACCACTTATGACCCAGCAATCGCACTCCTAAGCATATACCCTGGGAAATCAAAACTGAAAAAGACACATTCATCCTATTGTTCATTGCAGAACTATTTACAATAACTAGAACATGGCAGCAACCTAGATGTCCATCAACAGATGAATGGATAAAGAAGTTGTGGTCCATATACACAATGGAATTTACTCAGGCAGAGAAAGAAACACATCTGAGTCACTTCTGATGAGGTAGATGAACCTAGAACCTATCGTACAGAGTGAGGTAAGTGAGAAAGATAAATATTGTATCCTAACACACATATCAGAGAAGGGAATGGCACCCCACTCCAGTACTCTTGCCTAGAAAATCCCATGGATGAAGGAGCCTGGTGGGCTACAGTCCATAGGGTCACGAAGAGTCAGACACGACTGAGTGACTTCAGTTTCACTTTTCACTTGCATGCACTGGAGAAGGAAATGGCATCCCACTCCAGTATTTTTGCCTGGAGAATCCCAGGGACGGGAGTCTGGTGGGCTGCTGTCTATGGGGTCACACAGAGTTGGACACAAATGACGTGACTTAGCAGCAGCAGCAACACACATATATGGAATCTAGAAAAATGGTCTGAAGAATTTATTTTCAGGGCAGCAGTGGAGACACAGACATAGAGAAGAGACTTATGGACATGGGGAAAGGGGAGGAGAGGGTGAGATGTGTGGAGAGAGTAACATGGAAACTTACATCACCATGTGTAAAATAGATTACCAATGGGAATTTGCTGCATGGCTCAGGGAACTCAAACAGGGATCTGGATCAACCTAGAGGGGTGGGATGGGGAGGGAGGTTCAAAAGGGAGGGGATATATGTATACTTATGGCTGGTTCATATTGAGGTTTGACAGAAAACAACAAAATTCTTTAAAGCAATTATCCTTCAATAAAAAAATTAATTAATTAAAAAAATAGAGCTCTTGCATGATGCTCCAGTGAAATACACCCCAAAGACATTTAAAGAAATTAATTTCTTTGCAAAAAAATAAAAACAAAAAACACAATTTATTAAAGAGTTCAAACTACTTCAAAGAAAAAACACAGTTGCTATACAATGGAATATTACTCAGCCATAAAAAGGAACCCATCTGAGTCAGTTATAATGAGGTAGATGAATCTATAGTCTATTATACAGAGTGAAGTAAGTCAGAAAGACAAATATTGTATATTAATGTATATGTATGGAATCTAGAAAGACGGTACTGATGAACTGATTTGCAGGGCAGCAATGCAGACGAATGAAGATGCAGACATAGAGAACAGACCTGTGGACACGGGGTAGCGGGGAATGCGAGCATGGGACGGACGGAGAGGGCAGCATGGAAACACACATACTCCCACATGCAAAACAGCAATGGGAATTCACTGTATGACTGAGAGAGCTCAAACCAGTGCTTTGTGACAACCTAGAGGGGTGGGATGGGGTAGGAAGGAGGGTCAGGAGGGAGGGGACATATGTATACCTATGGCTGATTCATGTTGCTATACGGCAGAAAGCAATATAATATTGTAAATCAATTATCCTTCAATTAAAAATTACTAAATTAAAAAATAAAACGTAACTGACAAACAGCAAAAACAACAAAGAACCTGGACCTGCACTCCTTAAATGGATGAATTGCATAGAATGTGAATTATATCTCAATAAAGCTTCTAAAATATTAACTCAGAGAAAAACTGGAACATACCATTTAAAATGTTAAAGAATTTATGGAACTGGTCTCAGTAAGAGGTGTCCCTAAGTCTAGAATAACAGAGATGATAAAGTCAGGGATCAAAGACACTGATCTGAAAAGAGTTTTAGGAGAGCCCGAGTCAAAGAGGACACAAGGTCAATTATGAGATGGAAGGACAACGTGAAACCTCTTCACGTGTCAGCCTGAGACTCTCCCAAGTTACTGATCTGATAGGATACTTGTGGCTGTGCTTGCCCAGAGTGAGACCTAAGGAAAAAAACGTTTCATTCTTTCAGCAAGTATTTGGTCTATTCCCTGTCCCAGGAAAGGTGCCAGGTGCCAGCACCACAGCAACAGACTAAGAGCTTAATCTCCCCGCTGGAGGCACGTAAAACCTGATGCTGCTGTCATCAGACTCAGACCAGGTAAAGCGTAACTGGCCAGTCAGTTTGGCTCAGAAGCACTGTGCTCCCTTTCAGCACCTGCAAACTAGTAGCAATAAAGGTATGGTGTTGAAATGAACTTAATTTAATTGCAAGAATAGATAATAATGAGATCTTATATTTCCTCTTTTTTTAGAAGAAACATAAAGAAGTTCACTGTAGAATGTAATTATTTAGGCAACCTATAGAAGCTTGCAATAGAAATCATCTTTTTTGAGTGTAAACCTATTAAACAATTCCTGTTACTATGCTTGTTTGTTTGTTTTTTGGGGGGGGGAGTTATTTGTTTGTATGAGATCTTTTTAAATCCTAGCTTGTAATTATCTTTCTCTGAATTTTGTCTGTAATTCAAATCTTTCCGTATCTCGAATCTTGTGGTAAATTTTGTCTGTAATTCCTCTGCCAATTGACTAGGAATACTTTTACAATATCTCACCTCTTACTGACTTTAATTAATGATAAACACCTTATTTAACAGTCATTCATTTCTTCAATTTTTAAAAATCAAAGAATATTGCATAAAACCACATACTAAATAAGGTACTTTAAGTTCTTGCTGATTTGACAACTGTCTATCACTGAATTAATGAAAGGATCCTATCTTCTGATCATGCATCAGCAAGTCTTATAGTGAAAAACAGTTCTAGACTAGAAGCTAGAGAAGTTGGATCCTAGTTCCAGCACAGTAACTAGCTGTCAAGGCATTTGAATCATCGGCAGTGGCACCACTGGTAAATTTGAAATAATAACACACAGCCCAGGGTGCTATTAGGAAGATTACCCCAGTACCTGTAAGAGAAAAGACAGAGCTCTAAATAAATAAACATACAAAAGTAGCATAAAGTATAAAGTAGCATGGTATTCAAAAAATTTGCTGTCAATGCAGGAAACAGGAGTTTGATCCCTGGGTCAGGAAGATCCCCTGGAGAAGGAAATGGCATTCCACTCCAGTATTCTTGCCTGGAAAATCCTATGGACAAAGGAGCCTGGCTGGCTACAAGTCCAAGGGGTCGTAAAGAGTCAGACGTGACTTAGCAACTAATCAACAACAAGCATGGTATTACTACTAACACTAATAATAAATGTCATTATTCAAAGCTTAATGCAATAAATTATGACTGGGCTGAATACACTCATTTCTATATTCAGTCAAATATAAGTGTTATAAACTTTGGGATCGTTGGACTATTAATATCATAAAACTGAAAGCACTGCCACAGTCCTGCTAAAAAAAAGATGTATAATACACTGGTATTACATGAGAAGTCTTTTTGGTTTTACCTAAATTTTATTGATAAACTATAAACTAAGTTCTCTAAACAATAATCATTTGGAAACATATGCAATGATTCCTTCTCAGCCTCTCTTCCACTTATGATACCAACTGTGAACCTCTGCCCTGAGAACTTATACTAGTAAATACAACTGGGACTAAAGGAAACATCAGAGGAAGAGTAAATTAACTTCTTTCTTTCCAGCTTCAGTTTCAGTGACATTTCTTCCTAAGGTCCCTAGAAATCAATGCCTATTGTCTGTATATGTTAACTTTGATTTAAAAAATGTAACTTTCAACCTGAATATTAATAACTTTTCAGTTGTCTAGGCAACTAAGCCATCCTTCAATGACCCTACCACTAAAGTCATTCCCTCTCATAAAGAAAAACTGCACACAAAATAAAGCTTAGGGTGAAAAAACTCAATCAGATCAATCCACCATACAGCAGGATGAATGAGAAGAAGTAATATTTTCAGAAAGATATATTAACAGAATATGAGAATAAATTTCAAAATTATGTACCGGACCATACTGCCAGCCAAGTTCAATTTTATTCATCACCCAGAGCTCATGGATATTCTCTGCTAATTTTTCTCGTATCCTCTCCAGGTGGGGAGGCAACACAATCTAAAATTTAAAAAAGAGAAAAACAAAACACACATCAGAAACAAATGCAAGAAAATGCAATATTAACTGTTCTTACTGTGAATTGAACTAAATAAAATCGTCTCATCAACCATTAAAATGTAATCATATAACTAGGTTCCAGATAATTCATTCTAAATTTATAACACTAGGTATCTAAATAATTATTAGGTAAACTTGGGGAATTTAGGAACAAAACTTCGAAAGAAAGAAAACAGAGTACTACCAAGGACAGCCATCATAAAAAAAAAAACAAACAAGGTTTTAATGGATATGGGATAATCACTGGAATATGCATTATTTCAAAAAAGAAATCACTCCAGACTTCTTAAACCAATCTGGCCAGCATTCACAGGCCAGGATGAAGGCAATTCAGTGTCCAAAATATAATCTGCTGAGTTTAGAAATATCTAATGGCAATGATTTATATCGCCCCTTAATTCTTACTTTGAGTTGTTTCTAAATATAAGCCTCAGGGGGGAAAATCTGAATATGTTTCCATTAAAAAGGGAAAGTTTAATAGCCTCTTCAAAAAGAACACAAAATGACTTTCAGGGTGAGGAGTTGGCTGTGCATGGCTGATGATGCAGACATTGCCCCACCATCAGTCCCGCAACACAGATAGCAGGCAACTGCCTACAGTGTCCATGGCGGGGAGGCCAGCACTGGCTCCTTCCCCTCCAAACCAGAGATTATCCAGGTCTCAGGAAATCCTAAATGCTAGTGACACCATGGAATCCCACTGACTGTTCCAGTCCATTTCCATCCTCCAATCATGTTTACTGCTTAACTCTGAAAGCACCATACACACCCTGCCTTGTTCCAGCAATGGCAACCCAAACTCAATGTGAGCCATGAGCAAAGCATGCTTATGTTATGTATGCATCATATAAAAAGCTGGCAGGGAGAGATAGGAAAAACGCTTCAAGTCGCTAAACCACAGAGGCGTCTGAAGCCTTCTCTTAATTCTGTATCAGGCTTCAGAAGCAATGCCTCTGATCTTTGAAAGCTAATGAAAAAACTATGAATATCTAACCAACTGGACTGAAGTTACTTCACCATCAAAATAAAACAATATTTAATTCAGAGTCAGTGTCAGGATAATTTCACGTCTGTGAAAGAGAAGAGCATGAATAATGGCTAACATTGCTTGAGTGCCTATTTGCAAAGTATGGTGCCAATATGTTCTTTATTATACATTGAACATACTCTTAGCATTCCAATCAATGAGATGAGTAATTTTTTCAAGTCTCTGAGCATGCACTGGATCCAGGACATTTTGACTCTAGAGTTTATGATCTCAATCTCTACCTGAGATAAAAGTCATTTAAATCACTTTAAAATGCCAACTGTATGTAGACAAGGAGAAGAAATTTAAAATTCCACTACTACGTTATATAAAAAACACTTTAAAATTAGTAAGCAATGACTTAGGTTGTGGTCCAATTGTACATTATAAAATCAATTTAGTGACTTAAAAACACTTTTAAAAAACAGAACAGACTGAAAATGAGTAAGTGGACACGGGAAAGGTAAGCATTATTTTATGAAACTTGCTTCACTTATACATATAAATTGTATTACTGTGAAACGCATTCCTATAGGTTACAGTCCAAGGAGTCTGAAACCCACTGCATGTAGGAATGGCTGCAATTCAAACGCTGCCATCACAGCTGATGATCCGGTACCTGGCTGGTGTCCACTGGGATTGGTGTGAAGGCAGCTTGTGTCAGGGAAACCGTGGGGCCCAGGAGGTCCCGCGTGTAAGTCCTCTCTTGCTTGTACTCTCGGCTGTGCTCCACTTTCAACTTCTCTTTTGGCAGAACAGCTTCATAACAAGGAGCATACCCAGGCGGAGGGAGGAATTTAAATTCTCCATGTCGCCCCCCAAGCAGAAAGCGTACTCTAAAAAGGATGCATGTCAGGGTAACTCATATCTCTGGCATACAGAAAAGCTTCCTAATCAACAAAATTCAAGGAATAAATTCTTGTTATAAAATTAACTTTGTCAGAAGTCACATCTTTTCCCCTAAGAACCATCACGAAGTCAGTAACTGAGAGTTTAAGAGCCTCTAATCATAAAAGTAAAACCTGATTAAATTATGTCAATTGCTCAGCAAAAATGTATCACTCTCTGGAGAAATAATAAAAGCACATGCACCATATTCCTATGTGAATGAAATACCTGTCTGTAGTATTTGGTCATTTAATACCTCAAGCTGCCTGTATAACCAACAGAGAAAGACAGTCTTGATCTAAATACCTATATATCAATACTTAAAATTACAGGGCTGGGTGAGATCTGATAAAAAGAAAAAACAGCCACTTTCTAGCATTCAGTTTCCCTGTGAAGTTCCTTAAGGGAAATCAAATGACACTTCTTGATACTGAATTATCATTTTAATTACTCTTTCCATCTGGTAGTAGCAAAAAAGCAAAGGGTTAGAGAAAACCACCTTGACCCAGCTGATCATAAGCAAGTTATTTACAAGTATAACAGGTAGAGTGTGACATGGAAAGGCGTCATCTTGACCTGATCACCCAAAAACGTGTCATTTCTGTAGAAATGAGGGGATTTGGAGTTCAGAATATAATGAAAATAAAAATTAATGAAAATAAATATGAAAAAATTAGTGACATTTTTTATCCAACATGGTGTATTTACTCTTAGTAAAGAAAAAAGTGAACTTAAGTGGACTAGAAATATTTCTGGATACTGAACAGAGGAAGAGAGATTAGAGTGAGTTATCTAAATGGCTGAATATATGGACAAAGCACTCAGCTTCCTGAGATTCCCCACTTGAATTAATCTTATCTCCAGCCTTCAAGGAACAGGTTGCTTGTTGCTTCAAGGAACATTTTGCTACAGGGCAAAATGACCTGTAGACGGATGCCCAGGAGAGCAGGTTAGTGAAGCAAGTGTGATGGCAGTGCAGAGTCTTCTGTGAAAGAATGAGAAGGCAAACAGACCAAAAAACAGCGATACTAACTTGATTCCTGCAGAGAAACTGACAACTGGAAAGAAGAGGCCATCAATGTTGAAATTCTCAAACATGCCTTGAACAGGTTGTCCATTAATTCGGAAGGAGATGCTTGGGGCACTTAGATCTAAACAGCAACTGATGACATCATCAGTTCTTAAGAGATGCTGGTTTGGTGAGCTGACAGTCCGGGCAATACAACCTGTGGGGAAACACATTTAAGGAGGATGATGTCCTTTTATCTCAGAGAATCATCGTCAGAGACCAAGTCAAAGATCTGAATAGGCAGTGACAATGAATAGTACTGGACTAGAATAAATCTTGAATATATATTCATGATATATGTCAGATCTTTAATTAAAAAAAAAAACAAACTGTTGCTTTTTTTAGGAGCCATGCTATTTTTATTGTAAAATGGACCTTCTGATATGAAAAAATTTTGCATGCAGATGGATGGTATTTGATACAGATATCATCTTAGAGTTGATACATAATGATGTCAGGGGAAAACCTCTAGGGAAAGTCTTGAAGTCAAATATTTATTTTACCATCAGCAAATTACTTAACCTCTATAAGCCTCGGCTTCTTGTAAACCAAATGCCACTGCCTTGCAGAGTCGTTATGATGATTAAATTAATGTTATACAAGAACAGAGTCTCAGACATGGAAGGTATTCACTTCAGTCACCATCTCAAAGATTAAATTCCCTTTATTTTATAAAATAAAAACGTAAAAGGATACTGAAGAAAACAGAAAATGTGGTCATTTGCACAGTTTTTTGAGAGACAATACACATCAACTGGTTTGTTTCTGTTCTATAATTTATTTCATACAAGACCTTGGTTGGCTTCTTAAGTAGGAAACAGCAGGACACAAGTTGAGGCATGAAAATAATACTGGATAAATGTCATTTCTTGCCCTGGTCAACATATGATCTACACTCATTCTTGACTATGTCAGAATTTCTTGGCCTATGAGTCCCATGGGCAAACCGGAAAACAAGAAGGTAAGATTCTCCCAAACACACATGCTCACAAATGTGAACATAGAGTATTTTTCAATTTGAGCAAAGACAAAAATAGATTTCATGATGCCAGCTTTGAATTTTTTATAACACCTATGTAAAATTTCTAGCATGTCAAGATTTTTACCAACAATATGTTGAAATGCCAATACACTAGACCATTCAGCTATGACCTAAATCAAATCCCTTATGATTATACAGTAGGAAGTAAGAAATAGATTTAAGGGACTAGATCTGATAGATAGAGTGCCTGATGAACTCTGGACGGAGGTTCGTGACATTGTACAGGAGACAGGGACCAAGACCATCCCCATGGAAAAGAAATGCAAAAGAGTGAAATGGCTGTCTGAGGAGGCCTTATAAATAGCTGTGAAAAGAAGAGAAGCTAAAAGCAAAGGAGAAAAGGAAAGATATAAGCATCTGAATGCAGAGTTCCAAAGAATAGCAAGGAGAGATAAGAAAGACTTCCTCAGCGATCAATGCAGGGAAATAGAGAAAAACAACAGAATAGGAAAAACAAGAGATCTCTTCAAGAAAATTACAGATATCAAGGGAACATTTCATGCAAACATGGGTTCGATAAAGGACAGAAATGGTATGGACCTAACAGAAGCAGAAGATATTAAGAAGAGGTGGCAAGAATACACAGAAGAACTGTACAAAAAAGATCTTCACGATGAAGATAATCATGATGGCGTGATCACTCACCTGGAGCCGGACATCTTGGAATGTGAAGTCAAGTGGGCCTTAGAAAGCATCACTACAAACAAAGCTAGTGGAAGTGATGAAATTCCAACTGAGGTATTTCAAATCCTGAAAGATGACGCTTTGAAAGTGCTGCATTCAATATGCCAGCAAATTTGGAAAACTCAGCAGTGGCCAAGGGATTGGAAAAGGTCAGTCTTCATTTCAATTCCAAAGAAAGGCAATGCCAAAGAAAGCTCAAACTACCGCACAATTGCACTCATCTCACACGCTAGTAAAGTCATGCTCAAAATTCTCCAAGCCAGGCTTCAGCAATATGTGAACCGTGAACTCCCAGATGTTCAAGCAGGTTTTAGAAAAGGCAGAGGCACCAGTGATCAAATTGCCAACATCTGCTGGATCATGGAGAAAGCAAGAGAGTTCCAGAAAAACATCTATTTCTGCTTCATTGACTATGCCAAAGCCTTTGACTGTGCGGATCACAATATACCGTGGAATATTCTGAAAGAGATAGGAATCCCAGACCACCTGACCTGCCTCTTGAGAAACCTGTATGCAGGTCAGGAAGCAACAGTTAGAACTGGACATGGAACAACAGACTGGTTCCAAATAGGAAAAGGAGTACGTCAAGGTTGTATATTGTCACCCTGCTTATTTAACTTATATGCAGAGTCCATCATGAGGAAACCTGGGCTGGAAGAAGCACAAGCTGGAATCAAGATTGTCAGGAAAAATACCAATAACCTCAGATATGCAGATGACACCACCCTTATGGCAGAAAGTGAAGAGGAACTCAAAAGCCTCTTGATGAAAGTGAAAGAGGAGAGTGAAAAGGTTGGCTTGAAGCTCAACATTCAGAAAACAAAGATCATGGCTTCTGGTCCCATCACTTCATGGGAAATAGATGGGGAAACAGTGGAAGCAGTGTCAGACTTTATTTCTTTGGGCTCCAAAATCACTGCGGATGCTGACTGCAGCCAGGAAATTAAAAGACGCTTACTCCTTGGAAGGAAAGTTATGACCAACCTAGATAGCATATTAAAAAGCAGAGACATTACTTTGCCAACAAAGGTCCGTCTAGTCAAGGCAATGTTTTTTCCCGAGGTCATGTATGGATGTGAGAGTTGGACTGTGAAGAAAGCTGATCGCCGAAGAATTGATGCTTTTGAACTGTGGTGCTGGAGAAGACTCTTGAGAGTCCCTTGGACTGCAAGGAGATCCAACCAGTCCATTCTAAAGGAGATCAATCCTGGGTGTTCATTGGAAGGACTGATGCTAAAGCTGAAACTGCAATACTTTGGCCACCTCATGCGACGAGTTGACTCACTGGAAAAGACTCTGATGCTGGGAGGAATTGGGGACAGGAGGAGAAGGGGACGACAGAGAATGAGATGGCTGGATGGCATCACCGACTCGATGGACATGAGTTTGAGTGAACTCCGGAAGTTAGTGATGGACAGGGAAGCCTGGCGTGCTGTGATTCATGGGGGTCACAAAGAGTCGGACACGACTGAGCGACTGAACTGAACCGAAGGGAGTTGAGGGCATATCTACATTATAAAATAAGTAGATTTTTAATTTTACCAATATTCAAATTTGCAAGTAGTAAATTCATTATGAAGTGGTCCCTCTAGAATTTCCTGGATATAATAAAGGGAATTATTTAAGAAAATCATGCAAAAAGCAACAGAACTCACATACAAAGGTCTGTATTCCTGTCTGTATCAAGATCTGTACCTGATAATGTGGTTATACAGATATTTGTTGCTGTTTAGTCATTAAGTCATCTCCTACTCATTTGCAAGCCCATGGACTGTAGTCACCAAGCTCCTGTGTCCATGGGATTTCACAGGCAAGAATATTAGAGTGAATAGACATTTTCTTCTCCAGGTAATCTTGGAAAGATTACCTGGTAGATTCTTTACCACTGAGCCACCTGGGAAGCAGTCAACAGATATATACTATAATCCAAGTATGGATGTGAGAGTTGGACTATAAAGAAACCTGAGCACAGAAGAATTGATGCTTTTGAACTGTGGTGTTGGAGAAGACTCTTGAGAGTCCCTTGGACTACAAGGAGATCCAACCAGTGCATCCTAAAGGAGATCAGCTCTGGCTGTTCATTGGAAGGACTGATGTTGAAGCTGAAACTCCAATACTTTGGCCACCTGATGTGAAGAGCCGACTCATTTGAAAAGACCCTGATGCTGGGAAAGATTGAGGGCAGGAGGAGAAGGGGCGACAGAGAATGAGATGGCTGGATGGCATCACCGACTCAATGGACATGAGTTTGAGTGAACTCCGGGAGTTGGTGATGGACAGGGAGGCCTGGCATGCTGCGGTTCATGGGGTCGCAAAGAGTCGGACACAACTGAGCAACTAAACTGAACTGAACTGAAGTATATATTGTTCAGTCTGAGGAATGAGTATGCTAAAACTAATGACTATCTAAAAGTCCCCATGGTAAACTGTTTTGTAATGTCTGAAACAATTAGCTTAGAGAGAAAAGATCACTAGCAACGAACCTAAGTCCATGGTTTCAGTGGCACTGACACTGCTGAATCTGCTAGGATCCATTCTCACGTTGCATTTATGACTAATGGGTACATCAAATCAATATGAGAACTGTTTTCCAAAAATATTCCTGTTTTCTACATTAAGGAAGATAGCAGTGGACTTTTCATAGGTCCTGTAAGAGAATCCTTACCTTTCTTTCCTGTACTATTCTCTGACATTCCTTCATTCTGTTATACCTAAATTCTTCAAAAGCACCAAGATTTTTTCCACAATATTGACCCTGATATACAGAAGATGTGGATGCTAGAAACAGAATCATTATTCCCTGGAGAGGAACACAGCAATGCCGTGCAAAGTTTAAGATGGGAAGAAGAAACGAAACTCTGGTACCAAGGAACAACTCTACTCTCCAATCACAAAAAGCCAGTGTTTTTTTTTTTCCCCCCAGAAATCACAATCCTTAATACTTTAAATTCTACCTCAACTATTAGAAAGAATAGGAATAGGAGAGTGAACCTAAGAAGATTAGGTGATTAAAGTGAATTTAACCATGGTAACTCTGTCAGAAGCCAATTAATTTAGATCTGCCTTTATTGATCATGAATCTAAAATTAGGAAGCAATTCCAGTGGCTTAAGAGAACACAGGTATCAACTACAGGCATGGTAGAGCACATATTTTCTTTCCATTTGGAAAAACAGTCAAGTATTTTCTCTTGATATAAATTAAAGTTTCAAGATGATTTTCTCCTGAAATTCCACATCCTCCTTTCTGTGATAGACTCACTGAATATTTTTGTTATTCTTATCATTCTATTTAACAGATACTTAGTCATAAAAGGCATATTGGACACAGTTCAATTCCAGAAGCTCTGGGTTCTTCCCATGTGTTGATAGAAAAAGCTTCAAACTAAATGCAAACTTCGACATTTAGTGAAGTGACGTTATATGGCTGAAATTACATGCAATGTAGAATTTAAAAAAAAACAAAAACGAGTAGTGTTTTGTTTTCCCTAAATTCTATGTAATGGGAAAACAAGTGAACCTGCTTCATTCATCCACCTGAGGACCCGTTTTGTGTGCAGTGATGTGTGAAGGTACAGAGAGGATGACCTCTAAAGGATAATAGTTGAAACATATTATAAAACAGACATTAATTCTACTTTATGTTTGTCAGGTTTTTTGAAGTTAGGTTCTTTGCCTTTTTGGTCAGTGGAAAAACTTTGGAACAAGCATTGTGACTCTTTTTGATCAGCACAGTACACAGTGTATAAGATGTAGCACACTGCAGCCTGGGCCCCAACCAGTGCCCCACAGGTTAGACAAAATACCCAAATACAGCCTCGTCTCTTCCAGGCTACTGAGCTGCTGGCACTGAATAAAGGGAAGATTTAGTAAACATTACTGTTCAATACAAATATAGAGTGCTTTCATTTATAAACCCCCTTACCACAGACACTTGCTGCTGCTGCTAAGTCACTTCAGTCGTGTCCGACTCTGTGCGACCCCATAGACGGAAGCCCACCAGGCTCCCCCATCCCTGGGATTCTCCAGGCAAAAACACTGGAGTGGGTTGCCATTTCCTTCTCCAATGTATGAAAGTGAAAAGTGAAAGTGAAGTCGCTCAGTCGCGTCCTACCCTTAGCGACCCCACGGACTGCAGCCTACCAGGCTGCTCCATCCATGGGATTTTCTAGGCAAGAGTACTGGAGTGGCTTGCCATTGCCTTCTCCGACCACAGACACTTAGGCTTTAATTAAATTGAAATTAAAATATCTTTTCATAATTTATGATTTATACAGCATTCATAAATGAATATCATTTGATCTGCCCATAAGAGGTAAAGTTTAACTTTTTGTAATATAAGAAACCTCTGCATATTTTCTGTAGGTTGTGTGTGCTCAGTCATGTCCAATTCTGTGATCCCATGGACTGTAGTCCACCAGCTCCTCTGTCCACAGAGTTTTCCAGGCAAGAAAACTAGAGTGGGTTGCCATTTCCTACTCAAGTCATCTTCCTAACCAAGGGATCGAACTTGCGTCTCTCGAGTCTCCTGTGTTGGTAATAGTCTTTACCACTAGCGCCACCCGGGAACCCGTCTATAGGTTAAATGTGTTTTAAAATCAGTTTGGATTCATTCTAAATGCAGCTTTATGAATACAAGCATAAGTCTGCAGAATCCAGATGAAATCTAGTATCTATATAATTAAAAGCTAAACTTTTAAACAGAGCCAATCAAAATAAATCTTTTTAATAAATCAGAAAAGAGTATATTTTTATATATTACTAATTTTTAATATATGTTCAATCATTAAAGCTTAGGGTTGTTGGCTAGTGAAGTGAGCTATACATTTATTTTTTAACAGCTCCACACTTCTGAAACAACACATCATTTGATTTTGGACTGTTTCCTCACAATACATTTAATAAATTACCCATTCCTGACACTAAATTATCAACCAAGAGATGAAACTTAAGTCTTTTTATTATGATTATTTTCCAGGATTTTTTCTTGGTTCCTGTTTACACTGGAAGTTAAAACTTTGCACATACCAACTAAAGCAAGTAGGAAACATTTAAGTTTTTGCATTCAATTCATGAGTCAGAATGCCACTTCTGGTATTTATTGTTCATACACAATGAAGTCTTTTGGAGATGTACTATAATTGTAAGAGTTTTCTTTTTCCTCTAGCGAAATTTTGCTTCTGACTTACCACTTTCATCATTTTAGTGCTGCATTTTTGAAATCAAGGTATCTGACATGAGCAACACAAACAGGTTATGGAAATGTACAGGAAGGGCAAAAGATCTCCTTCGAGAACGCTGTGAAAGAAAATGGATGGTACTTACCTGACCAGAGGTGAAGGCCATCAAATCCATAGGAGAAGAGGTCATCTCCAACACCATTTCCACCCCACTCTTCACCCCCTCCAGGGTAGGGTGAGTACCCCTCTGTGGAAGCCCAGCCCACTCGCAGGTGAGTGGCTTCAGCAGTCACGAACGGCTCGGTGTGGTCCACCATCAACTCATAATACCACTTCTTATACTGTGCAGATCCTTCGCTGACACCCAGAAAAATATTGGGTCTCATGCTTTGAAGAGACGGGAACAGCACTTAAGAAAATCCAACTAAACCTTTCATTGTCTCAATTTATTACATCATGCTATCCTGAATTAGTCCTGCTTATCAAAGACACATCACATTGACCAGGAAGTTTGTTTGGGTTTCCAAAACATTGTACAGAAAAACCTTATTGACTTTTTTGGGGCAAACCAATGTTTCCTTAAGTGCAACAAATTACTGAAACAATCACTAAAGTCTACAGTAACAGCCAATCTTACAGTTAATGTTCAGTGACTTGTGTTTGCTTTTGGGAAAATTTGGCTACCTCACTCAACGGTCTACTACATTTTTTCTTAACTGCTCTTCAATCTATTTTTATATCATAAATCATTTTTAAGGGGAGACACTCAGGATAGCATCAGGCCCCAGAATTAATGGAGTTATTATTAATCCAGGACATAGAGACATTTTCTTAAGTTAAGCTTTGTGTCATACAGGGTTTGAGGCTGATGCAAGTCATAGCCTTAGTGAAGGAACCAAAGTGATTATCATCTTTGTTGTTCTCTATGTCTCTCTGTGAAGAGTCTATAGTTAGTTCTATTTTAATTGCATTTTATGAAGGAATCCTAACCCTACATTAACATTAGGGATTAGAGAAAGTCTCAGGAATACCACTCGTTAACAACAGGTCTAGTATAGAAAGAACAATAAAGGAAGTCTCAAATCAATCTTTAAAAAATATATATATATATTTGTGTTTAAAACAAAAAAACACAGAGGAGAAATATATACTAAACCCCACATTGTTGTTTGAAACATGGTGTAGTAGCAAGTATTTCCTGGATAGCTGCTAAACACTGTGTTATGTGTATCAAAGTCATTACTAACACACATAACACCTTCTTAATTATATTCAGTATTATCATTGTTACATATGGAAGGCATTATAACATGGTGGTTAAGAGCTCAAACTCTGGAATTAGACTCGAGTCTCATTTTCAGTTCAAAAATTTTAATTTATAAAACACGGATAACAGTAATACTTCATGCACACACACAGTGTAGAATGCTTGTAAAGAACCTGGCACTGTAGCTGGCACAGAGTACCCAATGAATGTCTGACACCTAGCAAAGTAGATCTAACTGGAAATGTAGATTCACTGATTTGTGGAATTTATTGTATTTTGGATATCTGAATTCTTGTTATACAACCAATTTGGTGACATGGTCTACCTGAACCTACCTGCTCACATGGTTCACAAGGCGTGTCTGCAATAACAGGTCTCTTCCTGGCAGAAGATTGTCACAGATGAGATGCTGGTTAGAACGGACTGCTACTCCATGGCAAACACAGAGAGAGCATAAGACATCCAGAACCTGAAAAGTGAAATTCCTTTCAGCTGGCTCTCATTCCCTTTTCAGATTCAAGCGTGAGCAGTAATTTCCGCAAACAGAAACACATTCCCTCCAGGTACCTCTGACCCAGTCACTTTAAACATGATAGCAATGTGTCCACTTATTTTCCACAAACTGAGAACTGCTCCATTCTCCCACTGGTGTGGGAGAGGGCGAGGGTGGGATGATTTGGGAGAATGGCATTGAAACATGTATATTATCATATGTGAGACGAACCGCCAGCCCAGGTTCGATGCATGATACAGGATGCTCGGGGCTGGTGTACTGGGATGACCCAGAGGGATGGGATGGGGAGGGAGGTGGGAGGGGGTTTCAAGATAGGGAACACATGTACACCCGGGGTGGATTCATGTCAATGTGTGGCAAAGCCAATACAATAATGTAAAGTAAAAAAAAAGGTGAAAAACATGAAAAATGTGACACGCCTCTTAAAAATTATCTTTTTAAAGAGTATGTTTAAAAATATTCCAGAATTCATTTCAGGCAATAAAATGGTCCACTTACCTTGTGATTTCTTCCATGCTTGTCTAAAAGTGAGATAATGGATTTTATATGGCCTTCTTTAATAATATTTAGAGCTTCTGGACTTTCTACTAACACACAGTGTAAAACTTCAAGAATACCTAAACAGAAAATGGAGAAAGGGGGAAAATATGATTAGTCTACAGTGATCAGTGACTCTCCTCTTCTCTGTGTGTTTATTGAGGTGTTGACGGAATGTAGCACAATTATATGCTCAATGCTTTTGTCACCGAGCATCTGTGATAAGGGACAGCTGGTGTCTGGGAGGCAGCGCTGATAACCAAATATGACAACAAGTGAGGACAAGGCAAATATATAGCGCTCAGCTAAGTAAGCAGGTAACTCTGCCTATAGAGAAACGAAGGAAAGTAACATTTAAGTGGGGCCACAGAGAACTCATACATGACCATTTTCCAGACGGGAAACACGGGCTAACTGAAGTCTTGAATGCTGGGCAAAGCTGATGTGCCTGAGGTACAAAGCCAGCAGGAAATGGAACAGGTAGATTATGGCTAGTTTAGGAAGATTTCAGATGCTAAGAGCATAATTCTGCAGCAATGCATCAAATCCATGGAGATCATTACATTCTTACGGAGATTTAAAGTCAAAAATGTTTCTTGGTTTACAGAACAAGAGAAATATACAAGATTACACAAAAAGAAAAATACAGTATACAAAACGTGAATAAGAATGGTGATATTTTGGGGCATTAGTCATCAGAGAGGACAAAATAGAACATATATTTTCTTACAGTTTAAAACAGAAATTAGAAATAAATCTCATTATCAGAAATTTTAGTGTGAAATTGCAAAGCTAAATGGATACATGTGTATTTATATTTTCAAAGCAAGGTTGCCTTGTCAACAGTGAGGATGTAGTTCGTTTGCAGCAATTAAACATAACATTTAGAACACATGATCACTGTCTGAGAGCTACATAGTATTAAGAAGGATCTCAAAGGAACCTTGTAGAAAGGTTTATTTGTTTAAAATAAAGATCACTTTCTAGAACAGAAACGGAAAGTACTCAGGTGTACAAATTGTATAGAAGTAATTCACTATAATTGTCACAAATGACACTTGATCTGAACCCCAATCCATTACAAGGGCTGTTAATGCTAATTTCTTCACCAATGACTTAATTCTTCAAAATATATAAATATAAATTTGGTGAAAAAAAATACCCAAAAAGGTTAAATTAATTTTGGTGTGGTTCAATATCTTGTTGTTGTATTCCAAAAATCCATGCCAGTTGAAAATCAAAGAGAGTAGAAAATAATCGTACAATAGACTAATGGATAAATTAAGGAAGATTTTTATATAAAATTATGGAAATTATTTCTGCTATTAAAACAGTAACCTATAAAATAAACTCCTTTATTCCAAGCACAAAGAAACTAAAATAACAGAAAGGGGAAAGCATTTTTAACTGATTAGTCATCCTGATGTCATATGTCATTCTGATGTTTTTTGTTTTCTTCCTATTTCATATTACTATAGAGCTGTCTATATTTATAAATAAAGTTGTACTGTGTATACACATCCATTTATTGACACATCTTGGCACTAAAAGTATGACTCTGCAGCAGTGCATCATAACCAATGGAGCTCATTCACTCTCCTGGATATTTACAGTAGAAAATGTTTCTTAGTCTCCAAAGCATGAGAAACATAAAATAATACAAAGGGTGCCTTTGCACTAAAAACGCAGAGCTGAGTGGCTACAGCAACAAAGCCCTGTGATTCCAGGGCCTAAAATATTTACCATCTGGCCTTTTACAGAAAAAGTTTGCCAATCTCTGATATAAAATGAAATTATTAAGAAAAAACAGGTAGAAGATTTTAAAAAATCAATTATTTCTGTAAATAAACATTCATGAAAACCAACAGCATTTACACACCTAAATATATTAGAAAAGATTAAACACTAAATTTTTTGAAAGAACAGCACATATCAAAAATGCAAGAATACCAATGTGAAAATAAATCTCTGATTTTTCTCATGTTCAGCCTATTTTAATGGGTTTTCAGAGTTTTGAGTTTTTATCAAATTTTTTTTTCCAATGGAGCCATATCAGATCCAACAAATAAGCAAACAGTTGAAAAGAACTAACTGCCACTGAGAAATGAAATTTTTCCTGCCATACCAATAAATAAGGATATCACTGCTGCTGCTGCTGCTGCTAAGTCACTTCAGTCATGTCCAACTCTGTGCAACCCCATAGACGGCAGCCCACCAGGCTCCTCTCTCCATGGGATTCTCCAGGCAAGAACACTGGAGTGGGTTGCCATGTCCTTCTCCCATGCAGGAAAGTGAAAAGTGAAAGTGAAGCCACTCAGTCAGGTCTGACTCTTCCCGACCCCATGGACTGCAGCCTACCAGGTTCCTCTGTCCATGGGATTTTTCCAGGCAAGAGGACTGGAGTGGGTTGCCATTGCCTTCTCCAAGGATGTCACAATCATCAGCAACTCCAGCCCTCCAAGATGAGCTGGTGAGCCCTAAGGGCACTCAGGAAGGAGAAAAATATCTGCGATACAACAGCCATCAGGCTGCAGCCACTCCCTAAGGTGAGCCCCAAGGGAGCTCAGGATGTGAAAAACACAGGATAATGGCCCCCAATAGGTGAGGTTATATATCAAAGGAATGATTTCATTAGCCCAGACTCTTGCATCTTCCTATATATAGAAAAGCAGTAAATTCCTTAAGTTGGTATATCTGGTTTTCTTTAATTAACAATAATCTTTTAATGTTCAGACTGCCTGTCCTATGTTGTAAAACTTTTATATAACCTGGCTTCCCCTCTTGCCTCCTAGGAGCAGTTCTCTCAGGGTTACTTGAGATGCTGTCTCCCAGGCCTGAAGTCCTACAAGTTCCCACAGAACAGAACTCAACTTCTAGGTTGTCATTATTTTTTAAGTCAAAAGCTCTGATTCTGAAAATAAAAAGTTGAAAAAAACAATTTTCAATTTCAACTGTTGGAATAAAATGCAGGTAAACTCTTTTGTGTTTTTTGTTTTTTTTTACAGTAAGAAATTCCTAAAGGAAAACAAATTGGAAACACCAAAAGAATAATTTTCAAAAAGTCAAGACTAGCAAGACTGACTACATTCTGTGTCTATATGAATCATGCTGATATACGCCTCAAAAGCCTGTATGAAAAATGAGAGAAACAATGGTTAACACTATAATGGCAATAGGTGACTAAAGATGATTTAACATTTAAATTTTAAATTCATTGAATAAGACCCAGGAATGTCAATACCACATAAAACTTAACAGTGAGCTTCTCAAAGAAAAACTTGAAACCTTAGTAGATTATAACAAGATTATCAAAATTAAAGAATTATGAGTATGCTACACAGTTATAAAAAAACACACCCAAATAAGACAAAATTTTTATTTTATAAATTTAATTGAAGAGGAAAAGTTAAAATTTTACCTCCTTTTGCCTCTGTAACTCACCTTGCCCCTTGCAAAGTCTGGATCACGTAGGTCACATAGTCTCAGAAAGTGGGGACTTGCAATACTAGGAACTGGAGTTTATCTCACTCACCCTTGTCCTGCTCTTTGCAATAGCCCAGCCCCTGCAAACCTGCTTAATCATGCCTGTCCAGGTCAGGCATCCCCCTCCCCATCTTGACCACAGTTTAAATCAGGCTATTAACAGCTAGTGTTGCCCACTACAGACTGTCTATAAAAACTCTGTAACAATTTTCTTCCGGGCTCAGAGCTTGGAGTGTTAACTCCTCTGGGCCTGCTGGGGTAATAAACCTGAGTTCTCCAACTCTCTGAGTGTGGTGCTTGGTTACCTGAGTACTGGTTGCTGCAACATAATAACTTTCATAGAAATGATTTGTGAAGTTTCTAATAATGACACAGAAATGTAAAATATAAACTTTCAAGAGTAGATACAAAACTGGATATATATTAGGATTGCAACTACGTAAAAAAAAACATTTATTGGTATAATACTCAATACATATATTTCAAAAAACATCAGAAGTTATCATATCAGGATGTTAGCGTGAGTTATTGCTGGAGTATGCACAACTCAGTTTGAACTGGCAAGTCCACTTCTATGTGGACTTTTTTCACTAAATAGATACTGCAGTGATACATGATCCAAGGCTGATTTAATCTGCAGAAGTGGAACTGCACATACAGAAACAACTGTAAAGTTACACATGGATTTTCAATAGCACAGACAGTCGGCAACCGTGAGCCCCATGATATTCAAGGGCCAACTGTTCTCTTCCAAAATTTTGCCACTCAATGAAAGGAGCACGCAAAACTTTTAAAGTAGAAAATATGTCTAGGTTCTGGTTCAAGGTAGTGACATTGGCGTGCCTGATATGCTGCAGGCCATGGGGTCGGAAAGAGTCAGACATATCTGAGTGACTGAACTGACTTGACTGTCACTGAAAGTGACAATGGAAGATCCTGAATTCACCTCCTCCCAAGAACACACGACATCTACAGGCACACATGGGACAGTCTCACCGGAAAGAAACAAAAAAACTGAGTGAATCCTACATATCAGGCAAACACACACATACACAAAAACCCACCTTGAATCAGGTGTGAAAGGCTTTTACACGATCTTGCTATAAACCCTACTCCTAGAGCCATTTGCCGTAAAATGTTTATGGCTGTAACCTCCTGAATCGTTTATATTCTTATGAGCAAGAAAAATCTTGGAGGATTTAACAAAGTGTCTGGAAAGAACTTAATGATACTGGAAGCATCCAAGGGCCGGGATGGTAGAGTATGCTCCTCAGTGTTTCCTGTAGTTGAAGTATAATGACCCAGTTTGCTTTTTATCAATAGATTTACACACTTGTTACTTGGCTTCTAAACCTATGAGAGCTCCATCTGGGATCAAACTTAACTGTCCTACTTTCTGATCACGGCTCATGCCAAGGGCTTTCCAGGGTTGAACCAAATTTGTTGAGGGTTTGTCTGTATGGAAAAACTGGAAACAAGCCACAGAGTAGAAGTCTTGTATTTGGTCTAACTTTACCTACTAGCAGGAATCTAATCCAGAGATTTTACCTTGTTCCAAGTAGGTGAACCTTGTCCTTTTCAGAGAAGGAGTGAAAAGAATCAGACTGCTAGCCACCCCAACATAGAAGACCCTGGGGGTCGGTTGTGAGAAATAATTCATGCAAAGTTTTTACAACAGGACTTGAATCCAAGTATTGTTATATAAACACCTGCTGTTATTTTATGGTTTTAACAAAACAACATAAAAGAAAAATAAAGTGAAGTGAAAAGGACCAGTAAGGAAACATTATAAACTATGTTTCCTTTTAAACAGAGGATAAAAATTTTAAAATAGGAAAAGGCAGAGAAATGCTAAATGTACAACTCTGATTAGAAGAAAATTTCAGAGAAAATAAAAACCCACTGATCAACAGCAACACAGAAAAGCTCATGTGTAAATCAACTATACTTCAATAAAATTAAAAATAAAAGGTGAAACTTCAGTTCTGTCCACGGCTAATGGGACAGAAGTTCAGTACCCAAGAGGACTAGAAACCAACCCTGTAAAAGGTAGAGATCACTGTGATTTTGTTTTTAATAAGCAATTTTTCTTAAGTGAATCCTTTCTGGATTATACAGCTATTCTAAGAAAAGATTTCCACTTTTATCTCTCTAGTTAACCAGGATTCTGTAGAGTACATGGATGTTCAGTCGTTCAGTTGTGTCCAGCTCTTTGTGGTCCCACAGACTGTAGCCCACCAGGCTCCTCCATCCATGGGATTCTCCGGGCAAGAATACTGCCATTTCCTCCTCCAAGGGGTCTTCTAGATCCAGGGATTGAACCCATGTCACCTATGTCTCCTCCATTGGCAGGTAGATTCTTATCACTGTGTCACCTGGGAAGCCCGGATTTTGTGGAATACCACCCTAAAAGACTACATGCAGGTAGAAACAAAAACAGCAAAAGGAGTGAACACTCCCATCTTCAAACCAACATGGAGAATCTAAGGAGGCAGGATGGAAACCTGAATTCTAGGAACCACCCAAGAAAATACCTGGGAGACAAAGGCTTTCTTGAATTGGTGGACATAATGGCTTCATCCTGGATGGAGACCAGGCACCCAGGAAGGTGGGACAAATATCAATATAAGGCTACTGTAAGACAACCTCTTGCCCTTGGATGCAAAATGGGTAGCAGCAGCCCAGGTCGCTGGAGCCAGTATAATTTTAGGAGAGTACTAGAATCCTCCAAGGACAGGGAAGTGACCATAACAGGTGCCAACTGACCACCCATCCTTGGGAATTCGCCCTTTCACATACTCCTCATCTAAATCTTTAGGTGGCTGGTTAGTTAGAGCCTAGAGAGACCACTTCTGTATATGTGCTCCTTTCTGAGGTGTAAAGAACTGGTACACAAAAGCCATCTTTCCATAAAAGCCCCTAAAGTCAGGAACAAGACAAGGGTGCCCATTTTCGCCACTACTATTCAGCACAGTTTTGGAAGTTTTAGCCATAGCAATCAGAGAAGAAAAATAAATAAAAAGAATCCAGATTGAAAAAGAAGTAAAACACTCACTGCAGAAGACATGATCCTCTAAACAGAAAACCCTAAAGACACCACCAGAAAACTACTAGAGCTAATCAATGAATATAGTAAAGTTGCAGGAAATAAAATTAACACAGAGAAATCCCTCACATTCCTAAACTAACAATGAGAAAACAGAAAGAGAAATTAAGGAAACAATTCCATTCACCACTGTAACAAAAAGAATAAAATAATTAAGAATAAATCTACCTAAAGAAATAAAAGACCTATATATAGAAAACTATAAAACACTGATGAAAGAAATCAAAGAGGACACAAATAGATGGAGACATATACCGTGTTCATGGATTGAAAGAATCAATATAGTGAATATGAGTATACTACTCAAAGCAATCTACAGATTCAATGCAATCACTATCAAGCCACCAACGGTATTTTTCAGAGAACTAGAACAAATAATTCCACAATTTCTATGGAAATAGAAAAAGCCTAAAATAGCCAAAGCAATCCTGAGAAAGAAGAACGGAATTGGAGGAATCAACCTGCCTGACTTCAGACTATACTACAAAGCTACAGTCATCAAGACAGTACGGTATTGGCACAAAGACAGAAATATAGATCAATGGAACAAAATAAAAAGCCCAGAAATAAATCCACGCACCTATGGACACCTTATCTTTGACAAAGGAGGCAAGAATACACAATGGAGAAAAGAAAAGCTCTTTAACAAGTGGTACTGGGAAAACTGGTCAACTAGAACACTTTCTCACACCTTACACAAAAGAGTGAAACTAGAACACTTTCTCACACCTTACACAAAAATAAACTCAACATGCATTAAAGATCTAAATGTAAGACCAGAAACTGTAAAACTCCTAGAGGAAAGCATAGGCAAAACACTCTCTGACATAAATCACAGCAAGATCCTCTATGACCCACCTCCCAGAGTAATGGAAATAAAAGCAAAAATAAACAAATGGAAACTAATTAAACTTAAAAGCTTTTGCACAATGAAGGAAACTATAAGCCAGGTGAAAAGACAGCCTTCAGAATGCGAGAAAATAATAGCAAATGAAGCAACGGACAAAGAATTAATCTCAAAAATATACAAGCAATTTCTGCAGGTCAATTCCAGAAAAATAAGTGACCCAATCAAAAAATGGGCCAAAGAACTAAACAGTTCAGTTTTTTCTCCAAAAAACACATACAGATGGCTAACAAACACATGAAAAGATGCTCAACATCACTCATTATTAGAGAAATACAAATCAAAACCACAATGAGGTACCATCTCACTATGGTCAGAATGGCTGCTATCCAAAAGTCTGCTGCTGCTGCTGCTGCTAAGTCGCTTCAGTCATGTCCAACTCTGTGTGACCCCATAGATGGCAGCCCACCAGGCTCCCCCATCCCTGGGATTCTCCAGACAAGAACACTGGAGTGGGTTGCCATTTCTTTCTCCAATATCCAAAAGTCTACAAACAATAAATGCTGGAGAGGGTGTGGAGAAAAGGGAACCCTCTTACACTGTTGGTGGGAATGCAAAACTAGTACAGCCACTATGGAGAACAGTGTGGAGATTCCCTAAAAAACTGGAACTAGAACTGCCATACAACCCAGAAATCCCACTGCTGGGCAAACACACCGAGGAAACCAGAATTGAAAGAGACACATGTACCCCAATGTTCATCGCAGCATTGTTTACAATAGCTAGAACATGGAAGCACCTAGATGTCCATAGGCAGACAAATGGATAAGAAAGCCATGGTACATATACACAATGTAATATTACTCAGCTATTAAAAAGAATGCATTTGAATCAGTTCTAATGAGGTGGATGAAACTGGAGCCTATTATACAGAGTGAAGTAAGTCAGAAAGAAAAACAACAATACAGTATATTAACGCATATATATGGAATTTAGAATGATGATAACAATGACCCTATATGTGAGACAGCAAAACAGATGCAGATATAAAGAACAGACTTTTGGACTGGGAGAAAGCGAGGGTAGGATGATTTGAGAAAATAGCATTGAAACATGTATATTACCATATGTGAAATGGATCGCCAGTCCAAGATTGATGCATGAAACAGGGCACTCAAACCCAGTGCACTGGGATGACCCTGAGGGATGGGATGAGGAGGGAGGTGGGAAGGGGGTTCAGGATGGGGGACACATGTACACCCATGGCTGATTCATGTCAATGTATGGCAAAAACCACCACAATATTGTAAAGTAATTAGCTTCCAATTAAAATAAATGAATTAATTGGAAAAAAAAGTCAGGCATGCTCTCAGCCTAGTCACTTCCAGTTTTCCTTCACATTTTAATGCCTATTGTTAGAAATAAGTTATCCAGTTAAATAGTAAGTATGGAAAATCATTATAAAATTAATTCTATGTTGCAAAGTGGTAATTTTTCTCTAATATGAGACAGTTGAAGATTTATGTTTCAAGAACTATTTTCTAGAAAAGTATTTTGCCATCAATCTCATACATGGACTTGTAGAAAGGCATTCTGAAAAGGATAAAGATTGTGGATAACCCAGAGACTTGAATCATGTTTGCATTCAGGAAAGAATGTTCTTGTTCATTTGGACTTAACACTGGGAGAATTCTTTTTTCATTTTTCACATTCAAAATATAGGAAGCCCTCCAAATCCAGATTCCCCATTCTCTCCCCTCTTTTTCCTTTCCAGTTACAACTTAAGGCTTTACTACATACTGTATGGCTGTATACTATTTTAGTGTCATTCAAAAAAGACTAATTTTTGACAAGTCTTAGCTAATCAAACATTTACAGTGAATATCTTTGAAAAATGTAGCTTCTGTTCCCCTACACTTAGTGACCCATCAGCATTAAACATGATCTACATAGCCTGATGACCCACGATCATTATTAAAAACACCAATCACTCTAATGTGCGCTAGGTGAATCTCTGGATGCAAATAGATGATTACTGTGTGGTGTTACAGAGTCAAACATGCATTGATCCCAGTAACTATCATAGAAGATTTCTTTAAAAGGTCTCCAATATCACCATGATTCTGATTCAGTGTTTCTTACATGGTTCAGGTACATGATCTCCTGGGTTTAACATAGCTGACTTTCTGCAAAATCAAAAGCTTTCAATCAAGAGCTAAAGAAACCTTTTCTATGGCTATCTCCTAGAAAATGGTCTTTCTCTGGTATCACTGGTGTTGTTTGGATTGCTAGTATCACTTTATAAGGTTAGCTATATCTACATCCCTAATACTGGATTTCATACAATATCCTGTGAGCCCATATTCTTTCTAACTCAACTGATTATATTATATTAAGGTGGAGGAGTTTCCTAAACACAATCTTCTGTGACAAATTATTCCAGTAGCTACAAAGCTTTTCCTTTGAAAAAATGATTGGTTTATGCTCTGTAAGAAATAGCTGTGACATCTTTGGAAGCTTTACACTGTCATGTTTCCAGGTAGCAAAAGCTGGACTGTATGTTAGTGCAAAGTCCTGGCAATTCAGGACCAATCTCAGCCGCTTATTCTGCTTAAACCCAGAAGGAGCACCATTCATGGCACTTGCTGAGTATAGGAGGAATTAGCAGGAATCGAGAAGAAGCCCACTTTGATCCCTGCAAAACTATCTGGGGGGACAGACTATACAAAAAATAAGAAAAAAATAGTCAATCTCTTGACCAGCTGATTGTTCTTAACCACCTTCTGAAAAAGTATCTTCAGGGCTGAAAAAAAATTCTAAAGAAACACCCAACCTGAGTAGATTACATCAACTCAATCAACAGTATTTTTTATACAAATATTTTGTCTTTTCAATTAAATTTGGCCCAGACACAGAATCACATATGAAGTTTGGGACATTGTCTAATTTATCCCCACCCCAGGGATGACTCAAGAGTTAATGAGGAGTCAAATAGTATTTTTCTGTACCTAGATGTGAGAGTTGGACTGTGAAGAAAGCTGATCGCTGAAGAATTAATGCTTTTGAACTGTGGTGTTAGAGAAGACTCTTGAGAGTCTATTGGACTGCAAGAAGATCCAACCAGACCATTCTAAAGGATATCAGTCCTGAGTGTTCATTGGAAGGACTGACGCTAAAGCTGAAACTCCAATACTTTGGCCACCTCATGTGACGAGTTGACTCACTGGAAAAGACTCTGATGCTGGGAAGGATTGGGGGCAGGAGGAGAAGGGGACGACAGAGAATGAGATGGCTGGATGGCATCACCGACTCTGTGGACATGAGTTTGAGTGAACTCCGGGAGTTGGTGATGGACAGGGAGGCCTGGCATGCTGTGGTTCATGGGGTCGCAAAGAGTCAGAAACGACTGAACTGAACTGAACTGAATGTATACTAGAATGCATTTTTAAGGTTAACTTAATATATGTCCTAAAAAGAGATTGCATTCCCCCCTCTGCTATACACTTCACATGTAGTAGTGTATACAGGTCAATCCCAATCTCCAATCCATCCCCATCACAGCTACTTGGTATCCACACATTTGTTCTGTGTCTGTATTTCTGCTTTACATAATAGATTCACAAGCAAGAGTCAAATTCATAAAAGCACTTTGGTAAATGTCAGGACCAGAGGCTAGGGGTGAGGTGGAAAGGGGAGATGGCGAGCTAAGTGTTTAATGGGGCAGAATTTCAGTTTCGGAAGGTGACAAATTCGGGAGATGGATGATGGTGAGAGTTACACCATTTGTATGAACTTAATGCCACTGAATTGTACAGTAAAATATGGTTAAAATTGTATATTATGTGACTTTTATCACAGTAAATATAACATTAAAAGAAGGGTTAATGATTCAGAAATGTGAAGATGTAAAAAAAAAAAAAAAGAATAGCATTGAATTGGGAAACTAGTAACAATTTAGACTATAAATCCTTCACATGGTTGAATCACCAAACTCCCAGGTCCCAAAAGATAAATACCTGACACACACTTTCCTTCAACACAACCCAGTGTCAGTAGACTGGCTTTACTGTGTGAGGACAAGTGGACTCAAGTTTGGTTTGGTAACAAGGTCAAAGGATGCCCTGCTCTGTTTTTTCCTTCTCTTTCTCCACTTCTCCTCTGAATTTTTTTCTTTTTGCTGTGCATATTTTAAAAACTTATAGAACCCATACTTCATCCTGAAGGTTGCTCTGTTCCTTTCTCTTTCTAGCTACTCCCTGGGCCAGGGAAAGAGACCAGCATACTCTTTTTTTGTATACACTGGAACTTGCCAACAACTCTAGATGCTTTGAATCAAGAATTTATCCATTTTTGCAATCCCTGCCATCATCTTACTACTATCTGATCACTTCCTCATAGTAGCTATTCAGTTTTTCCTTAATGAATATATTCTATATTGATACATAGTCATCTCACTCACACTGCGGTACCCTGAAAATCTTTGTCTCATAATTATTAAACCTTTTTTTTCTCTCAACAATCTGCTTTTTTATTTTTGTCACCCCATGATCCAGCAATGCCTTAGAACTCAGTGTTACTCAAATTTCTCTTACATCAGATTTCTAAGTTATTCAATCTTAAACTCTGAAATTCTGCTGACTTAAAACCAACCTCCCTTGACCACAACCATCTGTACTTCTCTCTAGTCATTCAACTTCAACAAGCATGTCCCTGAATGGGTCTCTATCATGCACAGTCATGGAATTATTTCTGAACTGACAAGTATTTTCTTAAGTGAATTTAAACACTCATCATTCATTCAACAAATGCTATAAAGTACCTACTAGGTGCCAGACAGTATGGTAAATGCAGAGAACACAAAGATGAATAAAACTGAGTCCCTGACTTGACCGAGTTCACCACTAGTATAGGCAATGGAGAGGAAATATAAGTAACAGAAATAAGCATTAGTACTATAGAAGAGCAACTAATAGACTCAGCTTGGGATGTCCTTGAGGTAAACTGCTGTGCCACAGAATGCATGGGTACATCTCCACAACATCAATACAAAAATAACATTCTTGTTAGACACAGACATATCAGATTTTATTGTCTTTAACTATTTTACAAGGATGCAGACGTTTATTTGTATTTACTAAATTGCTTTAAAATAAATTACTGTGACTGAATCTCACAAATATACTGAATGAAAGAAACCAGACACACAAAAATTTACTCTGCATGATCCCAGTTACACAGAGTTCAAAAATTGGCAGAATAAATCTGTGATGTTAATACTCAGGTGCTGGGGCAGAGAAGTGGATGAGTGGAAGAAGGTTCCAGGGTATGTCTCTGACAGGTGATAATATTCTGTTTGTTAACCGGTTGTTACACAAATACATCCTATTTGTGGAAAAATAAAACCGATCTGTATATTTATAATTTACAAATTTTTCTATAGAAATATAATATTTCAATAAAAAGTAAAGGGAATGAAGACTTGGAATAGCACAGGTTAAAATGCTAACAGTAAATATCTCTGGTTGATGAGAACATGATTAACTTTTGAAAAAATATTTCTATGCTTTTGTATCTTCCAACTTAGTAACAAGAATCACATCTTATGATTTGACTCTGAATAAAAATACTATTGTTTAAAAATTTTTAAAATAAACTATTGTCCTATATGATTTGGAAAACCAATTTTTTTCCCCAAATCTGTCCACATAATTTTTTAAAGAAAAATTAAAAATGGGAATTCCAAACCAATCTATTTTTCTCAAATTAAATTCACTTAAACTAAAAAACAAAAACAATTCACCCAAACAAATCTTTTTATCTGCAGAGTATTTTAAGGTGCTAATGTATTAGTTGGAAAAGGAAATGGGAACCCACGCCAATATTCCTGCCTGGAGAATTCCATGGACAGAGGAGCCTGGCAGGCTAGAGTCCATGGGGTCACAAGAGTTGGACACCACTTAATGACTAAACCACCAATGTATTAGTACATTAGGAAGACTGATTTAAAAAATAACGGGAATTCTGGTTCTTCAGGGGCTTTCTGAACTTCATTCTTTTATAAATGTAAATGAAGAAGATATTCTTACATTGTTTTTCAGAAATAATTAATGAAAATACCAACAATTTCAGCCATCAGTAAAAATTTTAACCTAGTAACAGGAAATGTTTATATTGAACTGAATCTGTTTTTATGTCTTAAAGGACATAAAATAGAAAAAAAGGAATACTGTATCATAAAAATTAGATATTGGAATACATACCAGAAGAAGCTTCCAGTCTTTCCAGTCGACTGATTAACCAATCAAGGGAGCCAGAAAATTGAGCACAGTTTTTACGATTTCCTCTAATTAGTGCCGCTGGGAAAGAAAAAGCAGATTTTACAGCTATGTTATTTTCTAGTTTGAAACCAAAGCAAGCCTGTAGTAGGCACAAAATATTGGATCAAAAACAAAATACATTAATTTTATACCAAAAACACATACAAATACACACACACATATATACACACAAAATTGAACTGATATTTATTAATGGGGACTGTAAAAACACTGCTTATTAGAAGAAATATATTTTCGAGAAAACTAACATTTTATATTGGAAGTAATAATGAAGAGTAACAGAAAAACTAGTGTCCTGGGATTTTCCTCACTTGGGTTCTAATACTCATTGCTTTGAATTAGCTGTAAGACTAAATCATTTAATTTTCCTAGAGTTGTTTTCTCACCTGTATAATGAAGAAATTAAGAGAACATCAGTTTTTCTGACAATGTAGCACAAGTTACTAGGAGATAGAGCAGGTAAGTGTAACAAACACACGAAGATGCATCATCAAACTGTTATAGGAAAAAACAGGGTATATGGGCAGGTGGCTAATGAGTTTTCCCCCCGTATCTCTTCTTTCCATTTAGAGATTCACAGTGCATATGAAAAACTCTAGAAACTCATTTCTGCAGTAAAGTTAACTATGTCAACTTTTTTTGAACCTAGTAGTGTTTCCTACACCTCTTGAACCAAAGAATCCATTTTATCTGAAATTTCTATGTGACCTTTATGATATCTTTCAACCTAATTGATATATTCAATTTAAAACTTATGTTTCTAAATCATTCAGTTATTTCAAAGCAAATATGGTAAATATTTTATGTAAATTCTACTCTTATGACCATAAGATTCTTCAGAAACTGTATAACTGCTTAAAAATGGCAAATGATGTTTTTACGTAATATACTTAATGAGAAAAATAGGTTCCTATAAGAAAAAAATATTTTAAAATCTGGTAGTGCCAGGAGGTAGTTTAAAGAACTCAAGTTTGAGAATGCCACCTGTTCCTCTCCTTGTTAAGACAACAGGGTTCAATGAAACTAAAATACTTCCTTCATATTTCCTTTTTCTTCCTTCCAAAAGCTGTTACCTGGCCTGAGAGGAAGAAAAGAAATAATGACACAAAAGACAAAAAGGCTTCGGTTTGTTCAACTACATAAGAAAAGCTCTTTTGTGAGTGGAGCCCCCATGACATTTGTACAAATATTACAGGTGATGCGTTCAATTACTTAGGCTCTCCTCCAGATCTGGAACCAATAAGACACAGCAACCAGGTACACACACACACACATAAACAAACCATGTGTATGTGATGAGGATGAGGTGTGGTGGAGGAGTCCGACAGGCTCAGTGGGACTTCTACTTTTAACCTGTAAGAATATCTTTTCCTGAACAAGAACAATAGCAACTGACAGAAAGTATATGTTGAAGAGTTTGAATCTTTATACACTGTGCTGCTGCTTCTAAGTCGCTTCAGTGGTCTCCGACTCTGTGCGACCCCATAGACGGCAGCCCACCATGCTCCCCCGGCCCTGGGATTCTCCAGGCAAGAACACTGGAGTGGGTTGCCATTTCCTTCTTCAATGCATGAAAGTGAAAAGTGAAAGTGAAGTCGCTCAGTCGTGTCTGACTGGTAGCGACCCCATGGACTGCACTTACCAGGCTCCTCCATCCATGGGATTTTCCAGGCAAGAGTACTGGAGTGGGGTGCCATTGCCTTCTCCGTTATACAGTGTAATTTGCATAAAATTTAACCCCCTCCTTTAATTTTGCCTCAGGCTTTTTAAATTAAAGATATCAACTATTTTCTAGAGGTCCAAAGTGAGAGATAAGGTAATTCTTGAAGAAACTAGGACTTCTCTAGTGGTCCAGAGGTGAAACGCTGTGCTCCCAACACTAGGGTCATGTGTTCCGTCCCTGGACAGGGAAGATTCCACATGCCACGGCAAAAAACAAAAAAAAATTAATAATGCACAAATAAACCCTTTTAATAACCCATGGAATATTTAAGAAAATCATACAGGAAGCCACTGAGAAAAAAAATCATTAAAATTACTGCAACATATACATTATGCCCTCGGACAACAATGTTAATGAAATTAGTAAGAAGAGCAAAAACAAAAATAAAACCTACATAAAAACTTAAAATTTTTCCAAAATAATACTTTTAATGAGGGAATCAATACCACAATTTTAGAATATCTAGCAAATATCAAAAATAGGAACTACCTTACATAACCAACAGTAGATGGTCAAAACTATACTCAAGGAAAAATAAACATTCTAATTGTAAGAAAAAGAAATGCAAAAGAGCAAAATGATTCTCTGAAGAGGCCTTACAAACAGCTGAGAAACAAAGAGGAAAAGGAAAGATATACGCATCTGAAAGCAGAGTTCCAAAGAATAGCAAAGAGAGATAAGAAAGCCTTCCTCAGTGATCAATGCAAAGAAATAGAGGAAAATAAAAGAATGGGAAAGACTAGAGATCTCTTCAAAGAAATTAGAGATACCAAGGGAAATTTTTATGCAAAGATGGACAGAATAAAGTACAGAAATGGTATGGACAAACAAAAGCAGAAGATATTAAGAACAGGTGTCAAGAATACACAAAAGAACTGTCCAAAAAAGATCTTCATAACCCAGATAACCACGATAGTATGATCACTAACCTAGAGCCAGATATCCTGGAATGTGAAGTCAAGTGGGCCTTAGGAAGCATCACTACAAACAAAGCTAGTGAAGGTGATGGAATTCCAGTGGAGCTATTTCAGATCCTGAAAGATGATGCTGTGAAAGTGTTGCATTCAATATGCCAGGAAATTTGGAAAATTCAGCAGTGGCCACAGGACAGGAAAAGGTCACTTTTCATTCCAATCCCAAAGAAAGGCAATGCAAAAGAATGTTCAAGCTACAGCACAATTGCACTCATCTCAAACACTAGCAAAGAAATGCTCAAAATTCTCCAAGCCAGGCTTCAACAGTACACAAACTGTGAACTTCCCGATGTTCAAGGTGGATTTAGAAAAGGCAGAGGAAACAGACGGCAAATTACCAACATAGGTTGGATCATCAAAAAAGCAAGAGAGTTCCATAAAAACATCTACTTCTGCATCACTGACTATACCAAAGCCTTAGGCTGTGTGGATCACAATAAACTGTGGAAAATTCTTCAAGAGATGGGAATACCAGACCACTTGACCTGCCTCTTGAGAAATCTGTATGCAGGTAAAGAAGCAATGCATAGAACTCAATATGGAACTGGATCCAAATCAGGAAATGAGTGTGTCAAGCTTGTATATTTTCACCCTGCTTATTTAACTTATATGCAGAGTACATCATGAGAAATGCTGGGCTGGATTGAGCACAAGTTGGAATCAAGATTGCCGGGAGAAATATCAATAACTTCAGATATGCAAATGACACTACACTTATGGCAGAAAGCAAAGAAGAACTAAAGAGCCTCTTGATGAAATCAAAAGAGGAGAGTGAAAAAGTTGGCTTAAAATCAAAGATTCAAAAAACTAAGATCATGGCATCTAGTTCCGTCACTTCATGGGAAACAGATGTGGAAACAATGGCAGACTTTATTTTGGGGGGCTCCAAAATCACTGCAGATGCTGACTGCAGCCATGAAATTCAAAGATGCTTGCTCTTGGAAGAAAACTTATGAACAACCTAGACAGTATATTAAAAAGCAGAGACACTACTGTGCCAACAAAGGTCCATCTAGTGAAAGCTATGGCTTTTCCAGTAGTCATGTATGGATGTGAGTGTTGGACTATAGAAAGCTGAATGCCAAAGAACTGATGCTTTTGAACTGTGGTGTTGGAGAAGACTCTTGAGAGTCCTTTGGACTGCAATTAGATCAAACCACTCAATTCTAAAGGAAATCAGTCCTGAATATTCATTGGAAGGACTGATGCTGAAAGCTGAAGCTCGAATACTTTGGCCACCTGATGTGAAAAACTGACTCACTTGAAAAGACCCTGATGCTGGGAAAGATTGAAGGCGGGAGAAGGGGACGACAGATGATTAGATGGTTGGATGCCATCACCAACTCGATGGACATGAGTTTGAGTAAGCTCCAGGAGTTGATGATGGACAGGGAAGTCTGGCGTGCTGCAGTACATGGGGTCACAAATATTCTCACATGACTGAGTGGCTGAACTGAATTGCTATTAACAGAGTGAAAAATGTTAACTAAACACTCCTTCCAAAACATTCAAAGAGAATATAAAAATTAAGTAGGACAGAAAAAAAAATATAGCAATAAAAGTAGACATTAATAAGTTAGAAATAGGAGAAGTGATCTACATAATAAATTGAAATAACAGGACTGATCAACACTGTGAAGGACTCCCTCCCTTTAAATATAAGCTAAATGCCAACAATTTTAATTAGAAAAAGGACATAATTAAGAAGAAAAGGAATCATACACAGCCACTTATTGCTGTACTGAAATTTTTAAACATTTAGGAAAAAGGATGACTTCCAAATATTTTTTTCATGAAAATTGACCCAAAGAAGAAAATCTAAATAGAATAACAAACAATGAGTAATACTGAGAAGTATCTCAAAGTCAAAAAGAATTTTTCTAAATTCAGGAAACAAGTCATTGCTATGTTAAACTGTTCCGAAGTAAAGAAACTAAGAACACCCTTCTGATATATTTTATCAAGACAGTATAACATTGCTGCTGCTGCTGCTGCTGCTAAGTCACTTCAGTCGTGTCCAAATCTGTGCGACCCCATAGACAGCAGCCCACCAGGCTCCCCTGTCCTTGGGATTCTCCAGGCAAGAACACTGGAGTGGGTTGCCATTTCCTTCTCCAATGCATGAAAGTGAAAAGTCAAAGTGAAGTCGCTCAGTCATGTCCGACCCTTAGCGACTCCATGGACTGCAGCCTACCAGGCTCCTCCGTCCATGGGATTTTCCAGGAAAGAGTACTAGAGTGGGGTGCCATCACCTTCTCCAATAACTTTGCTATCTACACCTAATAAAGAGGGCATGCATATAAGAAAACTAAAGAAAAATCTTAGCTATGAATAGAGATCCCCAAATCTTATACAAGGAGGCAATTTATAAATCACTATCAGCATTGGATTCAGTTAACTTCAGTCGCTCTTTGCTACCCCGTGGACTGCAGCACGCCAGGACTTCCTGTCCATCACCAATTCCCGGACTTTACTCAATCTCATGTCCATCGAGACAGTGATGCCATTTAATCATCTCATCCTCTGTCGTCCCCTTCTCCTCCTACCCTCAATCTATCCCAGCATCAGGGTCTTTTCAAATGAGTGAGTTCTTCGCATCAGGTGGCCAAAGTATTGGAACTTCAGCTTCAGCATCAGTCCTTCCAATTAATATTCAGGACTGATTTCCTTTACCAATGACAGGTTTGATCTCTTTGCAGTCCAAGGGACTCTCAAGAGTCTTCTCCAACACCACAGTTCAAAAGCATCAATTCTTCAGTGCTCAGCTTTCTTTATGGTCCAACTCTCACATCCATACACAACTACTGGAAAAACCATAGCCTTGACTAAATGTACTTTTGTTGGCAAAGTAATGTCTCTGCTTTGTAATATGCTGTTTAGGTTGCTCACAAGTTTTCCTCCAAGGAGCAAGCATCTTTGAATTTCACAGTTGCAGTCACCACCTGCAGTGATTTTGGAGGCCCCCAAAATAAAGTCTGACACTGTTTCCACTGTTTTTCCATCTATTTCCCATGAAGTGATGGGACCAGATACCATGATCTTAGTTTTCTGAATGTTGAGTTTTAAGCCAATTTTTTCACTCTCCTCTTTCAATTTCATTAAGAGGCTCTTTTGTTCTTCTTCACTTTCTGCCATAAGGGTGGTGTCATCTGCATATCTGAGGTTATTGATATTTCTCCCGGCAATCTTGATTCCAGCTTGTGCTTCTTCCACCCTTGCATTTCTCATGATGTACTCTGCATAGAAGTTAAATAAGCAGGGTGACAATATACAGGCTTGGCATACTCCTTTTCCTATTTGGAACCAGTCTGTGGTTCCATGTCCAGTTCATACTCTTGCTCCCTGACCTGCATACAGATTTATTAGGAGGCAGGTCAAGTGGTCTGGTATTCCCACCTCTTTAAGAATTTTCCACAGTTTGTTGTGGGTTCATTACTCCAATGAGAGAGAAATGTGCTAGAGTAAGTCAAAGGTGAAACAGATGATTATCACCATAGACTCTGAAAACATATATACTTCTAAAAAAAAACAACAACTTATCTCAAATATAATGCCTCTGGAACAATATCCAAGCCAGTGTACATGTGTGTGCACGTGCAGAGTATGTTTTACAGATAAAGTATGATCTACTATAATTCAGAAAGTTAGTCCTGAAGAAATCAGTTAAGGGAGTTTTTAAAGTAATGAAGAAGTATACAGAGAAATGCAAGAACACTCATCCTAACACTGTTTATAATAGCAAAGCTTTTCAAACAGCTTGAATGTGGGCTAAATAAACGATGACACATCCCATCAGTAGGGTAGAATACATCCACTAAAGCCTGATGACAGCTTATAGTTACTGCCAGGAAAGATGCCCACGATACAGAAGTCAGTGGAAACAAATGCTATATAAGGATATGGAGAATATGAGCCCATTTTGATGTAAGTATGTACACAGAATGAAGAAATAGTATTTTTTAGAATAGTCCTTAGACAGTAAGAGCTGGTTTTTTGAGAAAAAGATTCCGGCAGGTACCTGGGATAGAAACAGACCTTGAGGAACACTGATAAGTGTGGGACTCCCTGGGTCAAAGGGGGAAATTTTCTTATTCTAAAACAGGGGAAAGTATAGACCTGGGGGTCCAGTGGTTAAGACTCTACTTCCATGGCAGGGAACAGGGTTTCAATTCCTGGTTGAGGAACCAAGATCTCACATGCCACATGTGTGGCCAAAAAATAAAGTTGGGGGGAGGGGAGATGAATGAAGTTAGGAGGAAAAAGTTATGCCCTGTGATACGATCCTGCACAAGGACTTTCTGAAGGCGCAATAAATTCTGTAAATAAAAAAATTAATAAATGACTCACAATTGTTCAACAGAATAGAAGTTTATATGAGTAAAGGGCTGATAGTCTGCAACTAAGATACTATGTAACCTCAGAGAAACATTAGATAATAAGGAAGAAGCATGAACGTGGGAGACAGTGTAACTAAATAACCCCCACAAAGTGTACACATATCAAAGGCAAGTCTTAAGCCCATCTCAGCTCATGAATCTGGAACTTGGACCAAGCCAACTAAACCTCAGGGATCAGGCCACAGCTGAAGACCAAGAGCAGGGATTTGCTACTGTTTACGTGTGCATGTGGATGTGTAAGGCAGTTTACATGTGTTTAATGCTATAGTGAAAGTGAAAGTCGCTCAGTCATGTCTGACTGTTTGCGACCCCATGGACTATACATTCCATGGAATTCTCCAGGCCAGAATACTGGAGTGGAGCGGGTAGCCTTTCCCTTTCCCAGGGGATCTACCCAACCCAGAGATCAAACCCAGGTCTCCGACACTGCAGGAGGATTCTTTACCAGTTGAGCCAAAAGGGAAGCTCAGAGAGCCACTCTCATGGTCAAAGAACACTGGCAGCTTTACAAGGTGCTTCAGGGTACAGAAACAAACAAACTCAAGATATATGTTGTTTTTTCAAACCAAGACATGCATGCTATACTATAAAATACTCAGCCATTGTTGACTAATTGGCCTGAAGGAAAGTTAAAACCTTTCACCCATCAGACTACTTTTCCTCAGTTATTTAAGAAATATTAACGTAAGTGCATCAGGTGCTACAGTTGGCGCTGCAAATATAAGTTTAAATAAAGTGTGACTGTAATACAATTATCTGCAGGTCTTCTTCCAGCACATTTTAAACTCCTTTAGATGAGACACTCTGTCTGATTATAACCTTGCGCATTCTCTGAAACTTGCAATGTATGTTATCTTTTAAGGAATAAATAGTATTTCAGTTCAGTTCAGTCGCTCAGTCATGTCTGACTCTTTGCGACCCCATGAATCACAGCATGCCAGGCCTCCCTGTCCATCACCAACTCCTGGAGTTCACTCAAACTCACGTCCATCGAGTCGGTGATGCCATCCAGCCATCTCATTCTCTGTCGTCCCCTTCTCCTCCCGCCCCCAATCCATCCCAGCAATAGAGTCTTTTCCAGTGAGTCAACTCTTTGCATGAGGTGGCCAAAGTATTGGAGTTTCAGCTTCAGCATCAGTCCTTCCAATGAACACCCAGGACTGATCTCCTTTAGAATGGACTGGTTGGATCTCCTTTCAGTCCAAGGGACTCTCAAGAGTCTTCTCCAGCACCACAGTTCAAAAGCATCAATTCTTTGGCGATCAGCTTTCTTCACAGTCCAACTCTCACATACATACATGACCACTGGAAAAACCATAGCCTTGACTAGACGGACCTTTGCTGGCAAAGTAATGTCTCTGCTTTTTAATATGCTATCTAGGTTGGTCATAACTTTCCTTCTAAGGAGCAAGCGTCTTTTAATTTCATGGCTGCAGTCAGCATCCGCAGTGATTTTGGAACCCAAAAAAACAAAGTCTGACACTGTTTCCACTGTTTCCCCATCTATTTCCCATGAAGTGATGGGACCAGAAGCCATGATCTTGGTTTTCTGAATGTTGAGCTTCAAGTCAACCTTTTCACTCTCCTCTTTCACTTTCATCAAGAGGCTTTTGAGTTCCTCTTCACCTTCTGCCAAAAGGGTGGTGTCATAGTCTCACAGAATAAGATCAGTGGTTAAGTACAGTAAAACTTAAATACTATAAGCACACTTAGAACTAAGTTTCATAAAAGACATGCATGTTCACTAAATTTTTTCTGATGTTGACTAAATCACAAAAACTATATGGGGAAACAACAGAAACAGTGACAGAATTTATTTTGGGGGGCTCCAAAATCACTGCAGATAGTGACCGCAGCCATGAAATTAAAAGACGCTTGCTCCTTGGAAGAAAACTTATGAACAACCTAGACAGCATATTAAAAAGTAGAGGCATTACGTTGCCAAAAAAGGTCCATCTAGTGAAAGCTATGGTTTTTTTCAGTAGTCATGTACGGTTTTAGGAGCTGGACTATGAAGAGGGCTGAGCACTGAAGAATTGATGCTTTTGAACTGTGGTGTTGGAGAAGACTCTTGAGAGTCCCGTGGACTACGAGGAGATCAAACCAGTCAATGATAAAGGAAATCAGTCCTGAATATTCATTGGAAGGACTGATGCTGAAGCTGAAGTTCCAATAGTTTGGCCACCTGATATAAAGAGACAACTCATTAGATAAGACCCTGATGATGGAAAAGATTAAAGGCAGGAGGAAAAGGGGACGACGGAGGAGGAGATGGTTGGATGGCATTGCTGACTCAATGGACACGAGTTTGAGCAAGCTCTGGGAGGTGGTGAAGGCCAGGGAAGCCTGATGTGTTGCAGTCCATGGGGCCACAAAGAGTTGGACATGACTGAACAACAAAAATCATTAAGTCTTTAAACTGCTATCCAATCAGAATATGAAATACAAGTAATACTTGCAGTTATTGAAAGACCAATATTAACAATTTCTGCATTGCTTATTAGTATCCTAACATCTCCATGTCCTCATGCTTTTGTATTTTAAACTCTAATTCAGAATTTCTCAAAATATAAAATCAGAAAATTACAGACGGATTAAGATTTACAGAATTCCAAGAAAACTCTCATTTTAAACAACAAAATTCTATAAAGCAATTATCCTTCAATAAAATATAATAAGTTTTTAAAAATTATTCAATAAATACTATCTGCTTTGTATCAAGGACTATTATAGGTGCTGGGGACACAACAAAAAAACAAACTATATTCCTTCTTGGAATTTACATTCAAAACCTAGAAATACTATGAGAACCTTAAACAGCACTGACCTATGGGGAGACAATAGAACTAGAATCCACAAGGATATTTAAAATGTTCAGTTGCTCCTAAGTCTTGTCAACCATAAACAAACAAACAAAAAACCCATCAGAATGTTGTTGGAGAATTTAAGATAGTAGTCTGTGAGGGCCAAGGGTGCTGCTGCTGCTGCTAAGTCACTTCAGTCGTGTTCGACTCTGTGTGACCCCATAGACGGAAGCCCACCAGGCTCCCCGTCCCTGGGATTCTCCAGGCAAGAACACTGGAGTGGGTTGCCATTTCCTTCTCCAATGTGTGAAAGTGAAAACTGAAAGTGAAAAGTGAAAGTGAAGTCACTCAGTCATGTCCGACCCATAGCGACCCCACGGACTGCGGCTGCCCCAAAATGTGCCTCCATGGCAGATTGAGTATTTTGAATTAAAGTTAATTAAGAAATGGCCAAAGCAAAATGGACACTCTGATTCTCCCATCTGTCTCCCTAAAAGCAGGAAACAAATCTCTCACATGAAAGATTCACCTCCATTCCCTGCATCTGGAGGTAGACGGGCACCCTTATTGACAGAGGTGAGGAATTTGCTGTCTTCTCCTTTCTCTCTACCCTGAGGGGTGAGAACAGCAACTTTCTTATATAATTTTTTAAAATATTAATTTATTTGGCTGCGCTGGATCTTTGTTGCGGCACATGGGCCCTTCAATCTTCACTGTGGCATGTGAGATCTTTAGTTGCAGGATGTAGGATCTACTTCCCTGACCAAGGATAGACCTCCTGCATTGGAAACATGGAGGCTTAATCACTGGACCACCAGGGAAGTCCCCAGTTTTCCTACAAAGGAGAACGGAAAGCTCTTCGTGCACACACAGCTCACAGTGGAGCCAAGACTTAAAGCCAGACAATTTTGATCCCTGAGTCTGTGCTCAGGTCCTGAGCTATGCAGCTCCCCTCCCCCACAATCTTTTCCTGCTGGAATTCTGTCTAGAAAGTTTAGAAGGGCAGGGTCATGGTAGTATATATGCAAATTAAGAATATAGGTATCTCACAAGCTTGATTAGATAATTGATTCCCATAAAAATTAATGACTTTCATTTCATAGCCATGAGATCAATACCAAGTTGGAAAAAAAGTAATGTATCTTGCTAATGAAATGCCTTTTCAGGATTTCCTGAAGAACAAGATGAGAAAAAACTGTAAGTACGCTTGCCAGAGTAATAGTTGGTATGAACGTGTTTGAAGCCAGTGCCCTTCTTTTCTACCCCTTGACTGCCTTCCCACAGTGTTTTATGGCATTTAGGAAAATCTGGGTCCCTAAGATACTGGGAAAATAATCTGGATTTGCAAAAATCTTTCCTTGCTCTATCCTTTCTCAGTCTTTAAAGATTCAGAAACTGGTAACTTATGCCTTCCTAAAAGAGAAGATGTCTACCCTGTTTGTTTTATACTTTGAATTTTCATACAATGAGTATTCACAGAGTTTGCCAAAGAGGATTTTTTAGACATCTTTAGAAAATTATCCTGGCTTGCAAGCCTCCTGCAGATTAATTGTGCGGATGTCAGAAAAGATGTATGAACGCATGTCCCAGTGATGCTTTTCAAACTATGAATATAGGTGTCTGTAAGATTCCCAGGTCTTCCAGATGGCAAGCTCATAAATCTACTTTTGTCATTCTGTACCTAAAATACATATTAAATATATTCACATCAAATTTTTAAATTGTTATAGATTATCATTCCCTCCATCTCCCTTTTCTCTCCATGCTAAATAAAACTGCTGAAGTAAAAGAAGGAAAAGCTGTATTTTACACATAACTACATGAGAGACTCTACTGTCCACCTTTCTGCAAGAACGAGGAGGTGGCTTAATTAAGCAGAAGTTACTGATGGTTGAACCAAACTTTCTGATAATAGGGTAAAGAGGGACAATGACATAAATATATTGTTGAACTAAAAGTATTGTTGACAATCAGAATTCTCCAGCCAAGGTAAAATAAACACTTACATATACATGTCTACCTATTACATGATTACATCAACTTCAGTAAAAACTATTGGTGTCAAATGGTTCTTATGTCAAATAAGATTTTATTCACTGTTTTTTTGCTGATCATGAAATCAGTGTTCACTATAATAAAAACAGAAAATGAAGAGTAGTCAAAGGAACAAAAAGTAGTCAAACAAAGTGACAAATCTCATAATTCTATTCACCTGAAACAACCATTATTTAAACCATGTGTATACTGAGAAATATTCTATTTATATGCACTGACATAAATATTCTTTTAACTCAACTAAAAAGAATAAATTAGCTTTCCTTTCATTATCAATTATCTAGCATTACATATTTCTGTTAATCTCTTTTTTTCAATAATAAAAGTAATACATAGAGCATTTCCCTGAGTGGTAAAGAGTCTGCCTGCCACTGAAGGAGACATGGGCTCAATTTCTGATCCAGAAAGATCCCACATGCCATGAAGCAACTGAGTCCGTGCATCGCAACTATTGAGCCTGTGTCCTAGAGCCTGTGTCCCACAAAGGGAGAGGCTGCCACAATGAGAAGGCCTCTCACAGCAACTAGAGAGTAGCTCCCATTCGCTGCCATCAGATAAAGTTCACGCAGCAAGAGAAACAGCACAGCCAAAAACAAATGAATAACACAAGCAGACAGATTAAGAACATGTTTATTATTACACAGAGACAAGTAAAAGATCTCTCTCCCAAGAAGCAGCTACTGAACAGTTTTCTGGGCATCCTTTCAGAAATATCCACTGTTTACACATGAATGTATCTTATTCTACATATTTTTAATTGTATGAAATTGGACTCTATATATACAGTAAGCATCTTGCTTTTTTTTCACTTAATATCATATCCTACACTGCCATACTAAATAGATCAGCAGTCTAGCTTGTTTCATACAAATTTTCAAATGGTATACTTATCTCAATTTTCAATGATAACACAGTTTTATACTCTATAGGTATATTATTACTGATATAACCAATTCCCTGTTGATAGAAAAATTGTTTTCAATTTTATGTATTTATAAATAATTTTTTAGTAGATATCCTTTCCACACTTGTAGAAATATGTCTCTAGACTGTATTTCTTAAAGTGGAAATTCTGAGAGTAAAAGGATATACATATTTAAAGTTTTGTATATACTGTTGACTAAGGCTTGCTTGGTTTTCAAAATTTTCATCAATTTACACTCCCACTAAGAAGATCCTACTCAACATTTTCCCCAGTGATGGATATTACCATTTTGTCTATGCCAATCTAATAAATGAAATATGATCTCTGCTTATTTTAATTTCCATTTCCTTATTTGTCATGTTGAGAATCTGTTATTATTTTATTCAGTGTTCTGTAAACTATCCATTGCTATTAGTTGTCTGTTTTTCTGTTACATGATATTTTCTTATAGATTTATGAAAATTATATTACAGAAACTAAGATTTTGTCTTTCATATAGACTGCATATTGTATAAAATTCCCACCTGTTTATTTTTAATGATATTATTTATCCTATAAGTTTTCATTCTTATGTAGTCAAATTTATCAGTCTCTTACTAATCACTAAAAAAGATTAATAGTAACATGTATAGAGATGGTCAAGGCATTAAATGCAGTAACTACACAGCACTGTGGCTAGCTTTGCTATTTACACCACCTGTCTCTCTCTTACTCAACCATAAGATTCATGAGAGCAGAGAATACATGCTGCTCACAACTGTACCTCACTTCCCAGATTAGAATATTTCCCATAGCAGGCATCCAATTAATCTCTGATGAATGAATGAAGCTTCCATTGAAACCCACATCCACTGGATTCCATGTTCCTCCAACATGAAACAGTCTCTGTTACCAAGGATGCCCCTTCAGGATATTGTATAAGGAATTAAGAGGCAAGACACTTGGGAAAATATGCAAAAGGGAAAAGGAATATATATATGTGTGTGTGTGTATGTACATATTCAGAAGATCCTTCTTAATTATATATATATAGATAGATATATACACACACATGCACACATATATATCTTCAGAAAAGCTTCCTTAATAATACACACATACCCACACACATATACACACACAGGAGTAGCAGATTAACAAAAACCCTCTCAGGAATAGCAGTGTGAAAATATAAGTTATAGTTAAGAGTGAGAGTGAGTGTGTGTGTGTGCGTGTGTGTGTACAACTAGAAAGTATATTGAGAATCTATGTCTCTTGTTGCATGAAAAAATTAATTTGAAAGCCACAAAACATGCACTGCCTGAAATCATTGTATGCTATCTTAGTTACATAAGTTGTTATTATGCTATTATTTTCCATTACGATGTGAATTTTAGGGGGTTCTAGTTATGTCAGTTTAAAGTCACTTAAATGGATTTAATGTAGCTCCCTTAATTCTTCCCTTAATCAAAAAGGATACAAAGAATTAAGGAAATAAATGCATATATTTAAGAAATGCACACTATATATATGCACATGTAATGTACAATATATATTACACATAAATATACATTTCACTTCCGTTCAGTCACTCAATCGTGTCCGACTCTTTGAGACCTCATGAATCGCAGCACACCAGGCCTCCCTGTCCATCACCAACACCCGGAGTTTAACCAAACTCATATCCATCGAGTCAGTGATGCCATCCAGCCATCTCATCCTCTGTCGTCCCCTTCTCCTCCTGTCCCCAATCCCTCCCAGCATCATGGTCTTTTCCAATGAGTCAACTCTTTGCATGAGGTGGCCAAAGTATTGGAGTTTCAGCCTCAGCATCAGTCCTTCCAATGAACACCCAGGATTGATTTCCTTTAGGATGGACTGGTTGGATCTCCTTGCAGTCCAAGGGACTCTCAAGAGTCTTCTCCAACACCACAATTCAAAAGCATCAATTCTTCGGCAATCAGCTTTCTTCACAGACCAACTCTCACATCCATACATGACCACGGGAAAAACTATAGCCTTGACTAGACGGACCTTTGTTGGCAAAGTAATGTCTCTGCTTTTTAATATGCTATCTAGGTTGATCATAACTTTCCTTCCAAGTAGCAAGCGTCTTTAATTTCATGGCTGCAATCACCATCTGCAGTGATTTTGCAGCCTAAAAAAATAAAGTCTGACACTGTTTCCCCATCTATTTCCCATGAAGTGATGGAACCAGATTCCATGATCTTAGTTTTCTGAATGTTGAGCTTTAAGCCAACTTTTTCACTCTCCTCTTTCACTTTCATCAAGAGGCTTTTGAGTTCCTCTTCACTTTCTGCCATAAGGGTGGTATCATCTGCATATCTGAGGTTATTGATATTTCTCCCGGCAATCTTGATTCCAGCTTGTGCTTATTCCAGCCCAGCGTTCCTCATGATGTACCCTGCATATAAGTTAAATAAGCAGGGTGACAATATACAACCTTGACGTACTCCTTTTCCTATTTCAAACAAGTCTGTTGTTCCATGTCCAGTTCTAACTGTGGCTTCCTGACCTGCATACAGGTTTCTCAAGAGGCAGGTCAGGTGGTCTGGGATTCCCATCTCTTTCAGAATGTTCCACAGTTTCTTGTGATCGACACAGTCAAAGGCTTTGGCATAGTCAATGAAGCAGAAATAGATGTTTTTCTGGAACTCTCTTGCTTTTTCGATGATCCAGCGGATGCTCGCAATTTGATCTCTGATGCCTCTGCCTTTTCTAAAACCAGCTTGAACATTTGGAAGTTCACTGTTTACATATTGCTGAAGCCTGGCTTGGAGAATTTTGAGCATGACTTTACTAGCGTGTGAGATCAGTGCAATTGTGCGGTAGTTTGAACACTCTTTGGCATTGCCTTTCTTTGGGATTGGCATGAAAACTGACCTTTTCCAGTCCTGTGGCCACTGCTGAGTTTTCCAAATTTGCCGGCATATTGAGTGCAGCACTTTCACAGCATCATCTTTCAGGATTTGAAATAGCTCAACTGGAATTCCATCACCTCCACTAGCTTTGTTCGTAGTGATGCTTTCTAAGGCCCACCTGACTTCACATTTCAGGATGTCTGGCTCTAGGTGAGTGATCATACCATCGTGATTATCTGGGTTGTGAAGATCTTTTTTGTACATTTACTGCATATCAAATCTCTGATATAAAATAATTCTAGACAGTCTGAATGGACAGTGCTGGATTAGAGATAAAGACCTAGGTAGGACTGAAAGTGGAGAAGGCAATGGCAAGCCACTCCAGTACTCCTGCCTAGAAAATCCCATGGATGGAGGAGCCTGGTAGGCTGCAGTCCGTGGGGTCGCTAAGGGTCAGACACGACTGAGTGACTTCACTTTCACTTTTCACTTTCACACATTGGAGAAGGAAATGGCAACCTACTCCAGTGTTCTTGCCTGGAGAATCCCAGGGACGGGGGAGCCTGGTGGGCTTCCATCTATGGGGTCACACAGAGTCGGACACGACTAAAGTGACTTAGCAGCAGCAATAGCAGCAGGACTGAAAGACTAGAGATAAAATGACTGAGGTCACAGGGGAACAGTAAGGGACAGACCAGCCATGGGGCTTGAGGATTTCAAGAATACTCACGTATTCTTCTTATTCTAGAATAAGAAGTTGTATTTCAAGTATCAGAGAGTCAATAAAAATGCTGATTGTGTGTGTGAGGGCTTCCTGGAGTCTGAAATAAATATCGGCGGAGAGAAGGGGAAGAACTGAGAAACTAACCAGAAACCTATAATACCAGGTTCTCAACATGATCGTGAGGTTTGCATCTCAAATATCTGCTGAACACCAACTATTCACCAGACGTATAGGCTACCAGTGTTTAAGATGTGTGATGCTGTGTTCAGAGAATGAGTAAAATAATAGTATATAGCATTTCAACCTGGAGGGAACTACAAAGAAAACTTTGTTTCCTCCCTCTTTGATAAAGAAACCAAAAGGAAGGTATATCTGCAATAATCATGATGCTATGACCTTCTATCAGCTGGTCTGGAACTTTCTTGCTATACCCAACAGTAACAAGTAAAGTTTATTTTCTAAGACACATTTAAAAGGCAAAAACAACATAAAAAATAAAAAAGTGGAAGAATAGAGCATTACTATGAGGGAGAAGATGACAACAAAAGTATCCAAAAGAAGTGAAAGTATATGATAAGAATAATGTCATGCTAAGCCTGTGACATAAATCACCATGTTACCGCCATCCAACCACAAGATGAATGTCTGTAAAGAGCAAAGAGGAACACAGCATAAACTACAGGAATTTTTGCTGAGTGTATGCCAAGCGACCTAGAAGGTGCAGATACAGATCTCCACAAGCTTAAAGGAGATCCCTGACAAGACGGAATGGTGAGAAGATGAGTTCATGTGGGACTAACTTCAGAATCAAAAAGGAAGTGCTTAATGTGCATCCCTAGAGTCCCCTCGCTCACAAAACTGTACCCTAGATGACCCTCCTCTGTTAATCAAAGGTAAATCTACAGCTGTGGCCATCTTTCATGCTCAGAAATAGATTTAAATATTAATACTAAACCTCATTTACTTTAGTGCAATGATAAAACATGAAAAGCCTCAATTAAGAAGCAAGGTATAAAGCTGCTATAACTGTTACATGATCATGCTGAATAGACAAACTCAGCTACCCTGAAAAGCCAATCACACTTCTTACCCAGCAACTCATACAGAGAATTCAGAATCGATTTCCAAGATTCCCCTGCTTCTCTCCCAGCAGCATCAGCGAAGTGGGCAGCACTGCTGTACACATGCAGCCTATCTATACACTCGAGCACAAGGTTGATCATTCCCTGGAAAGGCAGAAAGATAACCATCAGAAACTGTGATTCTGCTCACAGGCAAAAAAAAAAAAAAAAAGAAATTGCTACGTTGATTTTCTTTTTTTTAAAGTCTGGCTTAAAGTAAGTCTGTTAATTATACAGAACACTGAGATCATTTATTCAAAGTACAGGAAGAAACACATTTGCACGTGAAATAAAATGTTCTTGAAATAATTCAAGTGTTTTTTAAATCCTGAGTGCTATTCTCAAATAGAAACAGAACAATATAAAATATGTATTTCTTACTTATTGTAATAATTTGCAAGTTTTAATAGTAGGTTGATTAACCCCATCAAAAAAACATTCTACTATGAGTGAAGAGGTTCAGAGAGTGCCACCCCAAAATAAGCCACTTCAGCATAAGGAATATTGGGGCTGAAGGCAATTGAGAAAAATCAGACACAAATAATTCCTACCCTTCTCCACTCCACCAGGAAGGGCAGGAGGATGTCTGAGACAATGCCAGTCTATTATCAGTCCAGAGGCTGCACAGGATAATCTACACATCAAACTAGTCATTATTATCTATTAGTTTCCACCTTATATTTACCTTCTAACAATTTGCTGCTCCCAGAAGCTCAAAATTCCTTTCCTTTGTCTTATCACTTTTCTACAAATTAATTGCTTGTTGTTTTTTTTTTTTTAATTACCATGCTACATAAACCTGAGTTCTAACCACTTCTTGTGAGACAGGCTGGGACCTGGGACCCTTTGCCGCAATGCTTGCTTGCACCTGGACACACCTCTTCTAGACAACAAAATACAAAGAAACTGTATGGGATTAAAAATAACTGTGTACATGCACAGACAGGACAAATTCTGGACAAAAGATACAAAGAGACCGAAAAACTCAACTGCCACTTTTGAAGAGCCTAAAGCAAAATTAAGGTACTTACTGCACATGTCCCCTACACACAACATCACTTAAGAGGTGAGCAAACCATCTAAGCCAACCCTCCCACCTGACTCCTGGACACAATGCTACCTCGCCCCATGTAAGGAATCAGGTTGTTCCCCTCCTTGATGGAGTGAGCAGTCAAAGGAATCTGTTGTGTGTTCTCCCTTCCCCTGTGTTACAGCAGGGACCCCAATAAAGCCTTGCCTGAATTCCTCGTTTGGCCTCTGATCAATTTCTACTGACTGGGGAAGGCCAAGAACTCTGGTTGGTGATATTTGGAGTTACTCATCACTGAGTACTCCCGTGAACACACACAGTGAATACAATCAGTTCAGTTCAGTTCAGTCGCTCAGTCGCATCCGACTCTTTGCAACCCCATGAATCACAGCACGCCAGGCCTCCCTGTCCATCACCAACTCCCGGAGTTCACTCAAACTCATGTCCATCGAGTCGGTGATGCCATCCAGCCATCTCATTCTCTGTCGTCCCCTTCTCCTCCTGCCCCCAATCCCTCCAAGCATCAGAGTCTTTAGTAATCTTCTATTTGTTCTTCACTTGTACATCTATCTTTGGTTGGTATAACCTGCAGGGCCCCAACCAATGAAGCTGAGCAAAAGAAAATGATTTTTCTCCTCCCCTATATAAGCATGAGAAGAGATCCTTACTCTTAGGGAAGATATAATCACAACCACCACCACCACCACCACCACCATCACCATCACCAACATCACTTTTTAATAGTAAACTGAAGATGAACTAAATACAGGAAAGCTCATGGAAAGATATTTAAGGCAAATCAAAAATTCATTATAGAAACTTTGTAAGAAGCTATTTACATTTGAAATTATACTTTTATTATTATTTCTAGATCAAGATTGTCAAAATGAGGCAAAGCACATGAATGGAAAAGCTATAAGGAGTTGACAAATTAACTTACTTCACACAAAGAATTTGAGAGGCTCTATGGGAGGAGAAGGCAATGACAAGCCACTCCAGTACTCTTGCCTAGAAAATCCCATGGATGGGGGAGCCTGGTGGGCTTCCGTCTATGGGGTCACACAGAGTCGGATACGACTGAAGTGACTTAGCAGCAGCATGGGAGGAGAAGGAGAAAACAGAGAATGAGATGGCTGGATGGCATCACCAACTCGATGGACATGAGTTTGAGTGCACTCCGGGAGTTGGTGATGGACAGGGAGGCCTGGCGTGCTGTGATTCATGGGGTCGCAAAGAGTCGGTCACGACTGCGTGACTGAACTGAACTGAACTGACTGATGGCCCTAAGAACACTTCTAGGTTCCCATCCAGAGTGTGTTATATGAGAAACTGAAAAAAAATACACTAATCCAAATCAATATTTAAAATTTTCACAGCTCAGTATTTCATTCCAGTTCTTCTAGATATAAAGTAAGTGTGGTATGCCCAGCAGTTCAGCATGTGCAAAAATAAATAATCCCAGGCAACTATTCCATGTTGCTATTATAGGTTTATGTTGACATTTCCTGTGCTTTCTTGCCATTAAGGTCTCTAAATGGGTTATTTCTTTTGTACACAGTGAAAAAAAGTCTCAAAAATTAGCTATCAGTTTCAATGGCTTTTGATGGAAAATTAGGAAACAGCTTTAAAACTAGAATAATATAGACCAGGGGAGTATGGGAACTCAGTAATGTCCACTAATCTATTTGTTTTTCTTAGTTACATTTATTCAGAAAAATGCACTAATCCACATAGTCCATTAGTACAGGGAGTACTGAGAAGAAAGGGAACAGAGGCTGATCTGGCCTGATCTGCCAGCTCAACTCTGACACCCTCCCACTGAAATTCTTGAATACTAGTTCTAACGTTAGCATTAGGACCATTAGATACATCACACAGTCCTTTTGTTCCTCTGTCTATAAATTATGGCTTAGCAGTGGAACTTCTGTAAAATATAATCATATATAGAATCTTAACACATACAAAAAAGAAAAAGAGGGATTGCTCTGTCTGAGTAGGGAGCCTTGAGCTGGCCTGCCCAGGTGGCCCTCTCCCAGACAGCTTCTATCCCCAAAACAAAGCTCCAGTGAGCCTGAGGCATTTCCGAGGAGCCCCAATGAACCCGGGGAACAGTGTGAAAACCCCTATACTTTCCAAAGTCTGTTTTCATTTAGACGCTTTATATATGATGACCATAAAGCAAGCTATAGCACAACAATGATCAGAGTGAAGGCTGAGCAGACAATGAAATAAAAATGTCTTTTGCCAGAGGAGTGAAGAGTGTCATCTTTTAAAATTAATACTTATTGGGAGAGTAATGGAGACCATTGCAGGATGCCTCCAAGGCCTGGTTCTCTTCTTCCCTTGTACAGTAGTACACCTGCTCATATGTATCTCAATATGCAGATAGTCAAACAGATAGAGAATGTCCCCCACCAAGAAGCTGTTTCCCCAAGACGATGACAGAAATGAGTGTTGGCAGAAACTCACCTCTTCCTGGAAGAGATTCTGCCTGTTCTTCAGAGCCCGTAATCTGTTCTGTTTATCTTCATGCTCTAAATGCTCATCTGGTGGGTGGAAGTAGCCAATAAGGTCCTGCAGACTCAGACTTACAGACTCTATAGGTAAGTCTACTGTGGAAGCCTTCACCTTTTTGCTGAGAGCATCAAGGCCCCTAAAATAAATAATAAATATTTCTCCATATCAGTGAACCACAATTTTATTACTTTTTAATCCATAGATGATTGAAAACTTTACTTTCTCTCCCTATACGCCTTCAAAAGGAACAGTAAGAAAGGCCCTGGGCTCTGCTTAGTTGCTGTCATGTCTGATTCTTTTGCAACCCCGTGAACTGTAGCCCGCCAGGCTCCTCTGTCCATGGAATTCTTCAGGCAAGAATACTGGAATGGGTTGCCATGCCCACCTCCATGGGATCTTCCCAACCCAGGAATCAAAACCAAGTCTCCCACATTGCAAGTGGATTCTTTACCATATGAGCTACCAGGAAAGCCCTAGAAAGACCCTAGTTTTCTCAAACAAAAATAATGAATATTTTTAAATTAGAAATGTTATGTTCTATCAAGTATATACAATGCTATGTTAAAGGCACAGTATCGAGAAAAACTCATCTAGAAGAAAATCTAAAGGATCTGGAGAACTGATACCTACAAAACCATAGTCTAAATAATCAGAAACCAGTTGATTTTCATTTTAAAGCACTACATACTTTAAGGATTGACATGCAATTTCCCAGGTTTCTAATTCTGAAGTTTACTTGTTTTTGGCGTAGGAACTGTTTACTGCTATCCCATCACTAATACTCACTGTCATCCTGCCCAATTTCTGCCAATTTAAAATTTATCCCCATAATAAAAAATTAGAAAATTCACTCGTTAATCAGAAAACAAAATATTATGATGCTTTTCCATTGTCTAAAAGAGATGCATTTAAAAAGTAAGATAAGAAACAGCATCAAGTTGTACTTTCTAGACTTTGAAAAAAATATGAATACAATTTACATGTGATAATTTGCTGTGCTTTGAGACTCTGAATTTAAAACTCATAGCTGTGTTTGTATCTTAAAAGAAGAATGCTCAAACTACCGCACAATTGCACTCATCTCACACGCTAGTAACACTGTATACGAGATAGCAAAAGAGACACAGATGTATAGAACAGTCTTTTGGACTCTGTGGAAGAGGATGAGGGTGGGATGATTTGGGAGAATGACACTGAAACATGTATATTATCATATGTGAAATGAATCGCCAGGCCAAGTTCGATGTATGATACAAGATGCTCGGGGCTGGTGTACTGGGATGAACCAGGGGGATGGGATGGGGAGGGAGGTGGGAGGGGGGTTCAAGATGGGGAACACATGTACACCCGGGGCAAATTCATGTCAATGTATGGCAAAACCAATACAATAATGTAAAGAAACAAAAACTTTTTAATTTAAAAAAAGAATTTTAAACAATAGTGTTTGTAAATAAAAAGTATTTCAAAATAAAATGCTTAGTAAAAGAATACCCAACAGATAGAATAAAGAATGGGAGAAAGCCTATAGTATAGTTGATACAGCAATATTCATACTGGTCATGACAAAACCATGATGCACAAAAGTATTACACTTCCTTTCCTGCCCTCTGCATTAGCAAAACTGTAAGACAATAGTTTATTCCAAGGAAATATGTCTTTTGAGTTATCTGACTGTACTGCAATTTATATTAAAAAAAAATTGTTGTTCAGTCACTAAGTCATGTCTAACTCCTAGTGACCTCATGGACTATAGCACGCCCAGCTCCTCTGTCCTCCACTATCTCCCAAAGTGAAAGTGTTAGCCACTAAGTCATGTCCAATTGTTTGCAACCCCATGGACTAGAGCCTACCAGGCTCCTCTGTCCATAGGAGTCTATAGGCAAGAACACTGTGGTGGGTAGCCATTTCCATCTCCATGGGATCTTCTGACCCAGGATTTCAACCTGGGTCTCTAACACTGGCAGGCAGATTCTTATCCCTCTGAGCCACAGAGAATTACCACTATCTTCCATGGTTTGCTCAAATTCATGTCCATTTAGTCAGTGATAGTATACAACCATCTTATCCTCTGCCTCCCCTTTTTCCTTTTTTCCTTCAATCTTTCAATCATTAGGGTCTTTGTGAGTCAGCTCTTCACATCAGGCGGTCTAAGTATTAAAGCTTCAGCTTTACCATCAATCTTTCCAATAAATATTCAGGGTTAATTTCCTTCTGCAATGACTAGTTTGATCTCCAAGGAGTGAAAGGGACTCTCAAGAGTCTTCAGCATCACAGTTCGAAAGCATCAATTCTTTGGCACTCAGCCTTCTTCACAATCCAACTCACATCCTTACACGACCACTGGAAAAACCATAGCTATGACTATACGGACGTTTGTGGACAAAGTGATGTCTCTGCTTTTTAATAAACTGTCCAAGTTTGTCATTGCTTTCCTTCCAAGAAGCAAATGTCTTTTACTTTCACAGCTACAGTCACCGTCCAGTGATTTTGGAGCCCCCCCCCCAAATAAAGTATGTCACTGCTACAACTTTTTTCCCTTCAATTTGCCATGAAGTGATGAGACCAGATGTCTGATCTTAAGTTTTCTGAATGCTGAGTTTCAAGCCAGTTTTTTCACTGTTCTCTTTCACCCTCATCAAGGGGCTCTTTGTCCCTCTTCACCTTCTGCCATTAGAGTGGTACCATCTGCATATCTGAGGCTGCTGATATTTCTCCCATCAATCTTGAGTCCTGCTTGTGATCCATCCTGTCCAGCATTTCGCATGATGTACTCTGCATATAAATTAAATAAGCAAGGTAACAATATACTGCTTTGTTTTACTGTTTTCTCAGTTTTGAACCAGTTAGTAGTTCATGTCCGGTTTTAACTGTTGTATCTTGACCCATATATAGGTTTCTCAGAAGACAGGTAAAGTGGGGTCTGATACTCCCATCTTTAAGAATTTTCCACAGTTTGTTGTGATTCACACAGTCAAAGGCCTCAGTGAAGTCAATGAAGCCAAAGTAGATGTTTTTCTGGAATTCCCTTGTTTTCTCTGTGATACAGCAAATGTTGGCAATTTGATCTCTGGTTCCTCTGCCTATTCGAAACTCAGTTTGTATATCTGGAAGTTCTCAGTTCACGTACTGCTGAAGACTTGCTTGAAGGATTTTGAGTATAATCTTGCTAGCATGTGAAATGAGTGCAATTGTATGGTAGTTTGAACATTCTTTTGGCATTACCTTTCTTTGGGAATGGAATTAAAAGTGACCTTTTCCAATCCTGTGGCCACTACTGTTTTCCAAATTTGCTGACATGTTGAATGCAGCACTTTAATAGCATCATCCTTTAGGATTTTAAATAGCTCATCTAGAATTTCATCACCTGCACTAGCTTTGGTTGTAGTAATGCTTCCTAAGGCCCACTTGACTTCACAGTTCAGGTTGTCTGGCTCTAACTGAGTGAACACACCATCGTGGTTTTCTGGGTAATTAAGATCTTTTTTGTATAGTTCTTCTGTATATTTTTGCCAATTCTTCTTAAACTCTTTTGCTTCTGTTAGCTCCTTACCATTACTGTCCATTATTGTGCCCATCCTTACATGAAATATGCCCTTGATATCTCCAATTTTCTTGAAGAGGTCTCTAGTCTTTCCCGTTGTATTGTTTTCCTCTATTTCTTTGCATTGATCACTGAGGAAGCCTTTCTTATCTCTCTTTGCTATCCTCAGGAACTCTGCATTCAAATGTGTATATCTTTCCTTTTCTTACTTGTCTTTTGCTTCTCTTCATTGCTCAGCTATTTGTGAAGCCTCCTCAGACAACCACTTTGCCTTCTTGGGTTTCTTTTTCTTTGAGATGATTTTGGTCTCTGCCTCCTGCACAAGGTTAAGAACCCCTGTTCACAGTTCTTCAGACACTCTGTCTACCAGATCTAATCCCTTGAATCTGTTCATCACGTCCACTGTGCATGAGGGATTTGATTTAGGTCATACCTGAATGGTCCAGTAGTTTTCCCTACCTTTCTTCAATTTAAGCCTGAATTTTGTAATAAGGAGCATCTTTGTAACCAAAGATGGCGAAGCTCTATATACTCAGTAAAAAAAAAGATCTGGAACTGACTATGACTCAGATCATGAGCTCCTTAAAAAAAGAAAAAGAAAAAAGAAAAAAAAATGTTTTAAATGAAAAATTTGAACTTCTGATGCTCAAAAACATGATTTTAAATATATCATCATTTACCCTAAATATTACTAATAATTTTGGAATATTTGACTTCAACCTTATAAACAGCTGAAAGAGTTAAACTTCATGACTATCCTAAAGTTTCTATCTGAACTTCCAAACCAGATACATCAATGAAATTCATCTATTACCTTGTCTTGTTATCTCTGTAAGTTCTTTCTATGCTAAAAAAGCAACAGAAATGACTTGGCAGGAGAAAATTTTGTCTCCCTTTTTAAAATGAACACTTATATGCAATGAAATATTGCTGTTTTAAACATTTTAACCCATTAATTCTAGTTGAATGATAAATATAAACAAAGTCAAATCTCACCTACAAATGTAAATAAAATTCAAAAATAACGCAAATATCTACATTTTCAAACTTATAGGGAAATAATAGTAAATGTCAGTTTTTAGATTATTAGGTTGAATATATATCCTACAAAAAATGTAATCATTTAATTGTTTTCTAGGAGAAACTTGTCAGAAAATGCTGTCCAAGACTCTTAAAATTGTTAATGATGCAAAGTTGTAGAACTTCTTTCCAATATAAGGTCATTTTTCATCTTAAATTTATCAAGGACAAAAGAATGGAAAAAAAAAAAAACACTTAGGGGAAACCAAAGGTGGTGGAACCACATTATGTCAAAACAAAAATCAAAGTTATGAATTCCGTCCCTACATTTCATAACTTAAAGATTAAACCATATTACAAACAGATTTATCCCTTGTCCCATTGACTTCAAGAATACATTTATTAGCATATACCTACAGGGAATTAATACACTTTAAAAAAAAATAGTCCAGAAGATTAGAATACATTCCCCTATACACAGAAACAAATGCAAACACATACACCCTCATACACACTCCATGACCACTAACTTAACCTTGGTGATAGAGACCAGAATGGTCACAGAAAATAAACTACATAAGAAAAATACCAATGCATAAACACAAAACAGATTTTGACTTTCACTCTACAAAATAAAAAAGGTCTGAGTTTACATATTTTAAATAAGGCTTTTAATACTATATGAATCTATATTAATAAAATGAATATCTAAAAAATTAGCTTGAAAAATATCTGAATATTGTAGAGATATTGAGGTTTTAAATACTTTTAGTGATTTTATGAATGTGATAGAAGGGTCAAATTATGCTACTTAACATACCCTTTACAATTTTATAATCATGTAAAATTTTTCAGTTTCTAAGGGATATTAAAGAAGCTATATTAAATTATATCAGGTTACAGTAAAGCTATATAAATTCAGGAATTCAAATAATTCAGTAATATTAACAAGCACATAAATAAATCTATATATACAGATACACATATATAGACATGATGAACAATATAACCAGCAGGTAGGTATTCCAGAAAGAAGAGGGGAAAAAAAAAGCTAAAATAAACTTTAAATTTTTAAAAAATGAATACACAATTAAGGTTAGGTAAGTGTAAAAGAAAAGGAAAAGAGACTCATTATGTTCATCCATGGTAACTGTTACATGATCACAGTAGAGAAAGAGATTTTAAAAGGAGAGGCTGGGTAACTCAGGAAAAGACAGTACCTTAGTGATAGGCTTGTGGTGAGAAATCGAAAAGAGAATAAATATAAAGAAAGAAGTAGAAAAGATTAGACTACATTTGCCAGAGGAAACATGGAATCTCATCCTGAAGTAAGAATTACACGTGTCAACTTTTGAATTACTTTTGGACAAGATAAAGTGAACAGGGACAGCATTTACTCTCTTCTGAAACAATTCCTCCCTCGCTGCTGCTGCTGCTGCTGCTAAGTCGCTTCAGTCGTGTCCGACTCTGTGCGACCCCATAGACGGCAGCCCACCAGGCTCCCCCGTCCCTGGGATTCTCCAGGCAAGAACACTGGAGTGGGTTGCCATTTCCTTCTCCCCTCCCTCGCTACAGCCCCCAAAATATACCAGACTAAATATTTGGGGAAGAACACATTTCAAGACACTGAACATCAAGATACAAAGGACAGATGGGGTAACAGCCAAGGTGAGCTGTACAGCTGTTCCAGTTTGCCTTAGAAGAATTTCTAAGCTATGATGCAGTAGGTAAGGGAACCCAAGTGAGGCACAGAAGACTCACCGAGTTGAGGAGACATCGCTGAGTCTGGAATACCAAGCGTGCTAGAGTTTGCAGGACACAGTACCAGAGAGGAGACAGCTCTGCAAGAGTGGACTCTAGAGGACTAAAGAGGATCCCTTTCAAATATTCAGCCAACTACTGATCAACATGTACACATGAGAAAACTGCCTTCAGCAGGGAACAGAACCCCCCGAAATGATTAGAGGGGACAGTAGTCAACCCTTACACAGGTTCTGAAGTCAACCTCCTTCCATCAGCCAGACTAGAAGTCCTCATAATTTATGGGGCACCAAGTTGAGGAAACAGATAGGCTTGCTTCAATAGCAGAGAATAACTAGCCCTAGATTCAACCCTGCTCTGCTCCCAACCCAAAAATTCGAAAAGAAAATTCCAGAAGAATCAAACTTGACTGAGTAACTTAACTGCCTTCCAGAAAAATCTTAAAAACATTGATAGGAAGACAAAAATATACAGTACCCAATAAATTTACAATGTCTGACAACCAAACAAAAATGACCAAGAATAAAAGATAATCATCAGTAAAAAGAAAAATCAATGAACCAAAAAATACTCGGCTGAGAATATTATACCCAGGGGAAAAAAATCACTTAAAATTAAGGTAAAATAAGAACATTTCAGAAATAAGTACAGTGGCCAAAAGTGCTCATCTCCAACTGACCTGCACCATAAGAAATGTAAAAAGAAGAACTTTGGGAATAAAGATAAACTACCTAAAGGAAATGCAAATTCTCAGTAAAATAATGAAGACAAAAACAACTACAATGGTAACTCTGGGCGCAAAATGTTAAATGTTTTTGTGTGTATTTAAATCTCTTGTAAAAAAATCTAACCTGAAATAAAAATTATAAAAATGTAGTTTGGGGTTTATAATATCAATAAAACCCAAATGTATGACAAAAACATGACAAAGTTTGGGAGAGAAGTATTCTATTGAAATGTTCTTGTATTATTCATAGAGATAAAATGACTTGAAATTACAAGTTAATGACATACACTAAAAATCTTAAGCAACCATGAAAATGACAAAAAATTATAACTAATAAGCCAAGAAAAACAAGATTAAGATAGAATTTCAGAAAATATTCAAACAACACAAAAGAAGGCAGAAAACGAAGGGAAGGGTACAAAGACCACATAAGACAAACACAAAAGGAATAATAAGATGGCAGACAAAACTCTATATCAATAATCATAGAAATATAAATGGACTAAATTTTACAGTTAAAAGGAAGCGATTGTCAAAGTGGATAATAATTCAAGACCTAACTACATACTACATAAAAGAAATGCCCTTAAAAGATGCAAATAAGTTAAAAGTAAAATTTCTTTAAAAAATATACAATGCTAACACCGAGAAAAGCAAGAAAGCAGGAGTTCAATATTAACATTGATGTCATAGCAAATATCAGGGATTTTTAAAAGGTGATTTCATAATAAAGGGGCCAGTTTATTATACCCTAAATTTTTATGAATCTAACAACAGAGCTTCAAAATACATGAAGAAAAAAAAAAAAAACAGAACTGCCACGGAGAAGTAGAAAGATCCAATTATAGTCAGAAAGTTCAATACCCTTCTCTCAATAATGAATAGAACATACAGACTGAAAATCAGTAAGGAAACAATCTAAACAACATTATCAGCCAACTAGATCAAATGGACACTTGTTAGTACTCTACTCAATAAGAGGAGAATGGGCACATGGAACATTTATTTCCCAGTGTACACAGAATACTTAATAAGATCGAACATTTCCTCAAAGAGCAACTAACAGCATACATTATAAAAATGTCTGAAAGGACTTGTGACTGAGTTGATTCGTATGATCTTGGTTATAAAGCTAACAAAAGAGGAATCCATTCTTAGACTGAGTTATAACACTGTTCCTGGTTCAGTGACAGTGAGGGATATAATTTTTTCAGGTTGAATTGAAGTAGTCATGCCTGCCTCTGCATCAACCTATGCACATCCTCCAATGTACCTAAGACATCTCTAGATTACTTAGGGTAGACATTACAATGTAAATACTATGTAAATAGTTTCCAGCAGGCAGCAAATTCAAGTTTTGCTTTATGGTACTTCCTGGGCCATAAGTCACATCTGGATAAATTTAAAAGCACTCAATCTTTTAAGTATGTTTTCTGACCTCAAAGATATTAAGTTAGAAATCAGTAAGAGAAGGATCTTTGGAAAATCCCAAATATGTGGAAGAGGAGGGCATGGCAACCCACTTCAGTATTCTTGCCTGGAGAATCCCCATGGACAGAGGAGGCTGGCGGGCTACAGTCCATGGGGTCACAAAGAGTCGGATATGACTGAAAAACTAAGCACAACACAAATATTTGAATACTAAACAACCTATTGGTCAAAGAAGCAATTAAAAGAAAATTTAAACACAGCACAACAAAAAGTGACAGGGGACACTAAGGACAGATATTTTAGCACTAAAGGACATAGGAAAGGTCTCAAATTAATGATATCAGCCTTCATCTTCTAAAATCAAAAGAAGAGCAAATTAAACCCAAGGGAAGCAGAAAAAAGAAAGATTACAGATCAGACCGGGAATCAGATCTTTTTAACTAATTATCCCTCCCTCAGTTCCAGGACCTCCCTCAGATATCAAAATTTATGCTCAAGTCCCTTATATAATAATGGTATAGTATGGGTTTCCTGGTGGCTCAGAAGGTAAGAATCTGTCTGCAATGCAGGAGGCCCAGGTTCAATCCCTGCATTGGGAAGATCCCCTAAAGAAGGAAATGGCTACACGCTTCAGTATTCTTGACTGGAGAATCCAATGGACAGAAGAGCCTAGTAGGCTACAGTCCATGGGGTCACAAAGAGTTGGGAATGACTGAGCAACTGAGCATGTGTGCGCACATGCACGTGCACATGCACGCACACACACACATAAATATTACTAAAACATATTGAGTATAGTCCCCTGAACTATCCCGTAGGTCCTACTTCTTTAACTACTTTAAATACAGTAGTGTGATTTTGTTAATCCCAAACTCCTAATTAATTGCTCCTGTCCTCTTTCACTTTTGGTAGTTGTAAGTTTGTTTCTAAGTCTATGGATCTATTTTTGTTTGGACATTAGGTATATTTGTATCTTTAAAAAAAAAGATTCCACATACAAGTGAAATTTCACTTTCATAGAACCTACTAATATTCTTCTGTATACTTTAAATCATCTCCTACATAGTACTAGTTTTAAATACAATATAAATGCTATGCAAATAGTTGCCATCATGCTTTAAATTCAAGTTTTGCTTTTTGAAACACTCTGGAATTTTTTTCTAATATTATTGATCCACGGTTGGTTGAATCTATAGATGCAAAATCCTTGGATATAGAGAGCTATCCAAAGTTAAATATGGGTTATATAACTAACCTATTTTATCAAGAGAAGTATAATGAATGAATTTCATTCAAATAACCCAAATAAAAATTGAATTTTATTAGGAAGGAAAATAGTAAGTACTTTTGCCTCAGAACCCAAATTTTGCATGTTTGGTTCTCTAATTAATTAAGCAAGAATTAAGATACTAAAATTAATCTTCCAAATCACAGGTTTAAAAAAAATATATGAGTACTCTTGAGCAAAGAGCAAATGTGTTAAAGTCAATCACATCCAAGATGAATTATCGTATCTTGATCAACATAGAAAATGTCACTTAAGGCACAGCATCACTACATTAAGTCTAAACACTGATACAGTATCTTTCTGAACAAATATACTTTAAAACAAATAATTTTTTTCTGTTATTAAGCTAGCTCTTTCTTGCCAAATGGAATCTCAACAGTGCCTCTGAAAACACCACACAAGTCACACTGTAATAAAACTTCTGTAGTTGAAGAAGTCAGTACTGATGGATAGACTACACAAAGAACAGGCTATTTTAAAGATGTATGGTTATTTTCCTCAATAGAACTGATTGAGCAGTATTAAAGAAGAACTATGAGCAACTTCACTTTCACTTTTCACTTTCACACTTTGGAGAAGGAAATGGAAACCCACTCCAGTGTTCTTGCCTGGAGAATCCCAGGGACAGGAGAGCCTGGTGGGCTTCCGTCTATGGGGTCACACAGAGTCGGACACAACTGAAGTGACTTAGCAGCAGCAGCAACAGCAACAGCATGAAAAGGACAAGATGGAAAATTTCTAGGTTGAATTGATCCTAAATAAGGTACAATTTCACAGTTAAAATATTATTATAAAAAATAAGAATCTGATGATGCCTACTCCAGCAAGCATTACTCCATCTGAAAAGGGTTAGGATTTATATGAGACAGAGAATTGAGATAAATACTAAGGATATGATGAAGCTGAATGCTGTGCACATGCTTTGATTTCATGAAAGTATGCACAGAAATGCACACACAGAGCAATGGTTTATAAAAGAAGCAAAGAATAATTAACATTCATATAATCTTAGGTGGTAAAAGTCTTTTATATGCTGTAAAACCAAGACATGATTTATTGAACAAACCATGATGGAAAAAACACTTTAAGATCTTTTCCAAACCAAAAACATGGGGAAATATTTACAATTTATATAGGAAATATCTCTAACTTAGAAAAAGCTCATAATGGCCTAATATAAATATTATCAAATAATAGGGCAAATCACAAAGAAAAAATAAATGAAGAAACCTGGCCAATAATTACGAGATATACTTATTGGTTTTTTAACAATTTGCATATCAGTGCAAATTGTTAAAAAACTAAGTATCATTATAAATAAATATGTGGAGAAGGAAATGGCAACCCACTCCAGTATTCTTGCCTGGGAAATCCCATGGACAGAGGAGCCTGGTGGGCTATAGTCCATGGGGTCTTAAAGAGTTGGACATGACTGAGTGACTAAACAGTAACAAATGAATATGTATATACTATAAATACATACATGCATGCATGCATATTCAGTTGCTTCAGTCATGTCTGACTCTGTGATCCTATGAAATGTAGCCCTCCAGGCTCCTCTATCCATGGGGATTCTCCACATAAGAACTGGAATGACTTGCCATTTCCTCCTCCAGGGATCTTTCTGATCCAGGAAACGAAGTTGAATCTCTTAAGTCTCCTGCATCGGCAGGTGGTTTCTTTACCACCTGAGCCACTTGGGAAGAGCATGTACCCATATGTATCAGTTTTCCCCATCTTTAAATTGGCAATTGTAAAAACAGATATAATACCTATCACCAACCAGAGTATATATTGGTATAAGGTTCCTAGAAAACACTATGGACACAAGTTAGACTTAGTTTTGTAGATATGCAATTGTTTCCATTATTACATGGGAAAACTTACTAATTACAAGAATCACTTTAAAAAAGTTCAAAATCCACAAAGTATCTAGGCAGTACCACCCTCAGTGTGAAAGAGCTAGCACAAGGGTATGTTATAGAATAATTCTCACATACAGCTAACAATTATAAGTTACACATACAATTCCTAAAACCACAGTCATTTCTTTAAAAATCATTTAAAGGAAATATACTCAATACTCTATAATAATCTATAAGGGAACAGAATTTGAAAAAGCACAGATATATGAATATGTACAACTAAGCCACTTTGCTATATACCTGAAACTAACACATTGTAAATCAACTATATTCCAGTTTAGAAAAGAAAAACACAAAATCATCTAACTAGCATTTCTAAAGTGTTCAGCAGAATTGACAAACTGTATGAGATTTACCAACATATTATGTTTTAGAATTGTTTGTTTGTGATCTGAAAATGAAATTGAACTAAAATATCAAGCAACCACAATAAAGAAGGAAAATGTACCTAATAAATCTATTAAAAAGGAAGACTGTGCTCCGGATGACACGTGCTGTCCGTGATTCTTCATGCTGAGATCTGGATAAATTTAGGCCATCATCCATGTGTCCTTCATGATGCATAATAGCCTAAATGAAAGCAAAAATAACTCCATTACTCCCAACATCTTTTCTTCAAATGGGTGTTAGGAAGATGTGCACTTAAAATGGTGAGCCATGACAATAAACGGAGTCTAAAGACAGGTGAAACAGGCTGTACGCAGTCATGGTCAGGCAAAGTGATATGCACACGTCCCTGTACAAATTCATCCTTCAATTTATTTATTCAGCTGTTGCTTTAAAGATGAATCAGCTGTTGTTAAAAGCACAAATCAATAAATGTATTGATTTGAAAAACAAATATTAGAGTGCTTTCACATATCTATATTCAATAATTCATCCACAGTCTAAACAAACTTTGAACAAAGAAGCAAAGGAAAACATTGCATGGGATATCAGTTATACAATAATTCTGAACATAGCAGGGTTAATTTACAAGCACTGAACAATGCTTCTAAGGTATCTCAGTTCTTTTAAAAAATGTATTTTATTGTATCATTTCTTTTGTTACTCTTTATATTTCGGAATATACAACATAAAGAGATAATTGTACAGCTGAATGAATTTTACAAAGTGAAACAACTGTGTAACACCCAATCAAGAAAGAGAATGTTACAGCACCTTAAAACCTCCCCTAGTGCTCACTTCCTGTCCCTGTTCTCCAAGGTATTTCCCATCTTCAGGACTTTCAACAGCAAAGATCACTTGTGCACTGTATGTAAATGAAACCATATGTGCCTAACTCCCTTCACTCAACACCAACAGCAACATGTCTTCAGAACATTTAACCAGATAAACTGAACGAAACTAGCAACCAGAACTAATATCACAAACACTCTAAAAAAGCAATGTAAAGAGGATTTTCCCTATACTAAAATCCATGAGGCAGAGATACAAAGTCTTTGTTTCTATTCAAATTTTTTTTTCTTTTTGCCACTCCACAGAACACCTGGCATCTCAGACTAAACCAAACTGGGTTTAGTCTATGAATATAAGGATTCTTAAATATCGTGATGTCTTCTACCAGAGATTGAACCTTTGCCCCCTACAGTGGAAATTGGGAGTCTTAACCACTGGACCATCAGGGAAGTCCCAAAGTCAATCCCAAAGCCTTAACTGCATTCACTGACAAAGAAAAAAAAAGACCATAATGAAGCAATGTATTACTCATTTTAAGACTCTAAAAAACAAAAACAAAATTGAAAAGAGGAATTAATTAAGATAAAAAGATAATTTAATGAACTAGAAAGAAAATGATATAGTAGGTAAGGATGAATAAACCCCAAATGTTTATTTTTTGAGAAGATAAATGAAAGAGATTAACCTCTCACAAAGCAGGCCAAAGATAAAATTGAAAGAAAGAAACACAGGAAATATGATATAAGAAACAAAAGACATTAAAATTATAAAATATAATAAATCAATGCTGTATGAAACTTAACAACCCCCTCCATTTTTTTTTTTAAGAACATAACTAACTACCCCAGAGGACATGGATGACTTTCTAGCAAATTAAAAAAAATCATCAAAAGGAATCTCCTTAACATAGAAAATTTGATGAAATCAACTTATTTAACAAGTTTGGAAAGGAAATTTAAAATCCAATATTTAAAAGATCATCAGTTCAGTTCAGTTCAGTTCAGTCGCTCAGTCGTGTCCGACTCTTCGTGACCCCATGAATCACAGCACACCAGGCCTCCCTGTCCATCACCAACTCCCGGAGTTCACTCAAACTCATGTTAAAAGATCAAAGGACTAGACAATTTCACAAGTGAGCTCTAATGAACCTTCAAAGAAAACATACTCTTTTAATAGTAGACTAGTAAGTGAACAATGACTGCTGCCTATCTTTACATAGTCTGTCACCTACATTTTCTAATGGTTGAAAAAAGACAAAGGAAAGAATACTTCACGAAATTTGAAAATTGTATGAATTTCAAATTTAAATATCCATAAACAAAGAAAAATTAATGCATAAATTTATCAAATGAATATATGTGGCAATTCTAGGTAAGTTCTAAAATAAAATATAAGTAGAAACCAATAAGATTTAAGAATAATAATAAACTAGGCCAAACTGGGTATAGTCTATGAATATAAGGATTGTTAAATATTGTGATGTCTAGTAACGTATCAACAAAGTAAAAAACACTAAAACATGATTTTTATCTCCCTTCAACTGATAAAATTTATCAATCATATCTAATTTTATTAAAGCCAGATAAAATGAAATAGCAGAATATTGTTTAAGTATATAAACTAGTTTAATTGTCTATAGGATGCAAGAAGGCATGACTTCAGTGAAAGAGGAGTGAAAATTCACAATAAGAAGTCATCCTGAGATGAACAGCCAGAACAGATGAAACGACAGCAAGCTGAGATACACGTGACTTGGGTGTGATAATGAAAAGCACAAGAAAACTAAACTTTCAACCCTTTCATGGTTCACAGCCTTGTGGTGGTGAAGGGGCTTATGTAACTCAATGAAGCGATGAGCCACGCCCCATGCAGGGACACCCAAAAGCTATGGATCAAAGTGGAGAGCGCTGATAAAACGTGGTCTACTGGAGGAGAAGATGGCAAACCACTTCAGTATTCCCTCCATAGGAGAATCCTGTGGACAGAGGAGCCTGGCAGGCCATACAGTTCATGGAGTCAAAAAAAGTCAGAGGACTGAGCAACTAAACAACAACAACAAAACAACATCAAATACTGCTCACCATGCAAAAACCAGAGAGCTCATCAGGGCAGGACTGGACCTCTAGCATGCAAATAACACAGGAAGTGGCTGAGAGTGTTAGCTACTTGTTTTGGTCTTGCATTTGTGTTTTTCAGTCATTAAGAATGACTGTCATAGACAGTGTTTTGTACATTCTTACCTTACGTTGTATGGATCCCATTCTCACTGATTTCACATCCACAGACTGGTAAGTTAGCCACAAGCCTGTATTGATATGCTGTATGTAACATACTGAATCTCCATATTTTATTTCAGAGGTTCCCATGCCATCAACTTCTTTTCTCACTCCCACATCCAATTTTTCCTGGAAGAGGCAAAAAAAAAAAGATAAGCAAAAGCTTTAAAAAATACTGGTTTAATATCAAAAGAACTTTGCCTTGTTGTAAATCATGTTCCTTGAAAAATGTAGCCCTCTGAAATAATAATGGTCAAATGTTCTATTGTAGCAGTTCAACCTCTACTGGAAACTGAGTAGGAGATTACAAAGATAAATAACATACTCCTGAATTATTCATACGGGTAGAAAATTATTTTGGCCATAACACAAAATTTCATATTGCTTCATGGCAAACTCCAAGCTAGAAACCTTAAAATCAGTAATTTAGGCTTCATATTCTTTACAGATTATTATTTTTATGATTGATGACTAAGAGTATAGGTTGGGGGGACAGAAAATCCAATTTTGAGCCTAATCTCTGCCACTTAGTAGCTCTGAGGCCTTAGGATAAGTTAATCAAAGCTTTTAAGCCTCTGTTTTCTCATCTGTAAATAAAGCTAACAAGAGAACCTCCCCCACAGGATCAGAAAAAATGAGATAATGAATGCAACACTTTCAGCACAGTACCTGGGATAAAATAAACACTTTAAAAAACTTTCATGATTTTGACCATGAAGCTGTCATTTATAATGGTAATAATAAATTTTGTTTTAATGAGGATGTTAGGAATAATGATAACACTAATCAAGGGTATAATTCAGTTTCAATATAGTTTTTGGACTACAGAGCTCCCAATGCTAGGAAGAAACAATCTATCCTCTGATACCAACTAAATATTTCCTTTCAATCCTTATTTGTTTTAATGCTTCTTCCTTTAATTTGCCCTTCCATGTTTCATTCTGGTCTTCAAAAACTCATTATATCTTGAAGTTCTGTATAATTCTTAAAATAACAGGAAAAAAAATCTAATACTCTTTTGGTTACAATATCTTCTTTTGTGGTTTCTTATTGTCCTTGTTCTAATTTTCTTGTTAAATTTACTTTAAGTTTTGTCTCTCTCTTTGGCTGTTTGAGCATTGTTTGAAATCAGTACTAGTTATATAAATGTTTCTGAAAATTAGGTTGGAGTCAATTTTATGTCTGTTAAACCACCAAAAGGAACAATTCAAGTAAAACAGAAATTTTGATTTCTTATGGCACTATTATACCACACTAATAATTAACAACTCCAAAATAATTATGGATATTCCGTCAACAATTGAAAATTAAAACTTAAATGAGTTTCGATTCTTAATGCAAAAAGGGTCAAGATCACATAAAAAAGTTAATGCAATTATAAGTTAAGTTGATTTAACCATTATGCAAATAACCTGAAACACTATTCTAAGAATCTGCAATAAAAGAGATAATAAACCATTCCAATTTCATTCTATCAAACCAGATAAACTACAAGTCTACTTAAACCAACCCTTTAAATAGAAAAATTAAATTCTAGGGAAAATATATAACAATGCAATTATCTCCTCAAAATAAAACAAGGAGCTTCTAACACGCTTTTTGTTTTTCCTTTATCCCAGGAAATTGGCTTGTAGTCTATTTATAGGCTTGTGGATTGGGCTCTGAGAAAGCGTAGCTACCAAATGCAAAGGTATGCTGTGCTTGCTTTTTACGGAAGTGGTTCACATCACTCTTTGAATTAGAACTTTTAATTCCAAAACTTCATGATGGCCATGTTTTTGTAATTAATCTGATCCTCAAGTCAAGTAAGAACTGCTAAAGTTACATTAGAAGAAGAAAAAAAAAAAAACTTGATTATTTGCTGTTTAAAAGAACAAAATCCAGTCATGTCCTTTCCTTTTTTTATTTCCTATCATTTTCTGTAGCTCAAGTTTAGGAGACATTCAGGTGAAAATAATCTAGATGATCTGACCAATCACCATGTTAAGAACATGACAGCTGGTAAAAGCTTCTAACAGAAAACTAGTCTGTATTACCAGAAATAAAGTGTCCAAGTTAGGTGAGAAGTCAGATTCCTAAAACCCTATATTAGCTAACCTATATCAAAATTAGTGACCTTTAGTTTTAGCATTACCTTGATATATTTTATAAATCATCTAGATTTAGTTTTCTTCTTAGTTACTCTGGCTTTGTGAAATGATTGTAGTTTAGTTAGGCTAATCATCCCATAGACAACAGTTAGAAAATTGGAAAAAAATATTTTTTAGAATCTGTTGTTAGGCATTTCAGAGAGACCAAAAGCAGAAAGTGAACAGCAGACTTCTCTTTAAAGACAAAGAGTACCCAAGTGATTTGTAAGATGGAGCCTTTGCCTAGGGGCATGCCCTGTCCAATCTGCTTGGAGCTCAAGCAGAAGAATGGTTCTGTCTTATTTGATACTTGAGGTATCAAAGGACACAGTTTGGGGCTCACAAGCAGACAAAAAAATTAGACGAGCTAAATCCTGGATGAGAAAAGTAGCCACAAAATCTGTTTATGCAATCTGCCAATTCTTGTTAACCACTACACTATGCACACCCAGGGGAGGCCTAGTAGACAGCAGCAGCTAGACTCCAAAATAACTGAGCACAAACAGTACAAGCAACAGCCCACTGCCAAAGAAAGACAGAAACTGGAGCTTCAGTTCAGCAAGATTCACTGCCTGAAAAAAACAAAGTCACTCTTCAGAAAAAATAAAATAACCCCAATCCCAGCATTCAAATAATCCTACTCATGAATGCTTGGAAAATCTAATTTCCAAATAAATATTAATATGGTTCCAGAAGTATAAAAGATCAGCCTGAAAAAAAAAAAGTGATGTTTTGGCATTGGGTATGTCAATCTGGCTCATGACTAAGTCAAAACTATGTCTGAACAACTGTTCTCCTTAAATTATATATACTGGACATAACATTGTAGATTAGACTCATTAAGAAATTTAAACTAGTCCTAATAGCATTATGTTTTAATTATATGGACCAGGTAGTTCAAAGAGATTGTTCTAGCATTAACTGAAATTTTCCTTGAATGTCCCCAGATATTCTGTCAAGTGGCTGAGAGAAAGAAGACAAAGGCCTACATCCTTAGATGATGCAGTATTTTGGTACTAGCCAGTTCTCCTTAAGACAAACAGTGGCTAAAGTTATGAGAGCTAAAAGGTCAAAAATTAATGTATTTGTTTCTATACAGGGGCCCATTTTGGCAAAGAATAGCTGGTCACTGTGAAATATGAGTCTAACAATGCTGCAGGTTAAGAGAAGTTGCTGGGACGGACAGGCCAGGACAAGCTTAGCCCATCCAGGGCAGAACTGCAAAAAAAAACATTACAGCTAGCTTTAGCCCCGATGTTCAGAAGTTTCATGAGAAAAAACTCCAGTGGGTGAGTTTGTGGAGAGAAGGGCTTTAAATCTTCTCCTGTATTGGGAGATTTAAGCAGCTTGTAGAAGGCCCCTCTTTTGTCTCTTCACTAACCTTAAACCAGGCACCCCCATGCTCTATTCATTTTCAGCCCTAGCTCACCTTTCAAATCTTTTCATCACACAATAGTTTGCAACTTTCCCTAAATCAAAGAAGCAGAAATGAATAAGTAATTAACAGGTGACCAGATCAGTTCCCTAGCTTCCCGAGTGAACAAGGCAGTATCTAAAGAAAGATCACGAGAAGCTGGTGAGCCTGCACACTGTGGGGGATGGCCATGACTCTGACCCCGATCTCAGTGTTTCACTAGATTACTTCCTGGTCTCCCTTTAAAAGCTTTCTGCCATGCAGAATCTTCAGAGGTGGTTTTGGGGGTTGCTGAGTCCACCATCTCCCCAGACGACTAGTTATTCTGATTCAAGGCAACCTTCCTTTCTATCAACAATTGTGACTATTGATTTTGTGAGCAGCGAGCAGCAGACCTGACTCAATAACAGAGGGTCTTTGAGGCTCTTCCATGGGGACAGTGAAACAAGGACACAGAGGCTTAGGAGAAGCCCCTAAAATCTTGTACCATATTTTCCCTCCCCTGGAGTGTGGGCAGAACCAATGAACATGATGGGGTATCACTTCTGCAATTAGACTGTCTTACACCGCAAAGGTGAAAAGACCCAGCAGATGTAGTCAGGGTCTCTATTCAGTTGACTTGGAGCAAATAAAATGGGAGGCTTCCCAGGGTGAGTCATACTTAATCGGGTGTGGTCTTTCTTTTTTTTTTTTATTTTTTTATTGGAGGCTAATTATTTTACAATATTATATTGGTTGGTTTTGCCATACATTGACATGAATCTGCCCCGGGTGTACATGAGTTCCCCTTCCTGAACCCCCCTCCCTCCTCCCTTTATCCTCCCTCTGGGTCATCCCTACACACCAGCCCCGAGCATCCTGTAACATGCATCGACCCTGAACTGGTGAAACAGAGGATTTAGGCTTTCCTTGATGAAAGTGAAAGAGGAGAGTGAAAAGGTTGGCTTGAAGCTCAACATTCAGAAAACAAAGATCATGGCATCTGGTCCCATCACTTCATGGGAAATAGATGGAAAAACAGTGGAAACAGTGTCAGACTTTATTTTTTTGGGCTCCAAAATCACTGCAGATGCTGATTGCAGCCATGAAATTAAAAGACACTTACTCCTTGGAAGGAAAGTTATGACCAACCTTGACAGTATATTAAAAAGCAGAGACATTACTTTGCCACCAAAGGTCTGTCTAGTCAAGGCTATGGTTTTTCCAGTGGTCATGTATGGATGTGAGAGTTGGACTGTGAAGAAAGCTGATCGCCGAAGAATTGATGCTTTTGAACTGTGGTGCTGGAGAAGACTCTTGAGAGTCCCTTGGACTACAAGGAGATCCAACCAGTCCATTCTAAAGGAGATCAATCCTGGGTGTTCATTGGAAGGACTGATGCTAAAGCTGAAACTGCAATACTTTGGCCACCTCATGTGAAGAGTTGACTCACTGGAAAAGACTCTGATGCTGGGAGGGATTGGGGGCGGGAGGAGAAGGGGACGACAGAGAATGAGATGGCTGGATGGCATCACCGACTCTGTGGACATGAGTTTGAGTGAACTCCGGGAGTTGGTGATGGACAGGGAGGCCTGGCGTGCTGTGATTCATGGGGTCGCAGAGAGTTGGACACGACTGAGCGACTGAACTGAACTGAACTGAACTAAGCACAGAGACTACAGTGAGTCCCATGGATTCCATTCTGCTTACAATCTTCCTCTTCAGGCCTTTGCACTACAGACTCCTCGGCAGGCTTTCCAATCTCAGAAAGCAAGTCCATATAAAACATCCCTTCATATAAGTCTCTCATGCTGGCACTATCTCTCTGGTTAAACTCTGACTGATATACCTCATCTTTTTTTTCTTTTCTTTTTTTTTGTTGTTGCTATTGTTGTGTTTTCTTACTTCATTTTTAAGGGTGTTGTTGTCTTTCTAATTTTACAAGCAAAATCTGTTCATTGCAGACAAATACATAAAGGTATCAAAAATTAATGATCACCTATAGTCCTCATCTCTCCCAGACATAACCATCATTAACATCTTGATGCATTTCTTTCCAGCATGTCCATTTTTAAAACTTGAAGTATAACTGGCCTACAACATTATGTTAGCTCCAGGTGTACAACACAGTGATTCAATCATAATGCTATACATTACAGAAGCATCACTATGTTGTCTAATTACCATGTGTCATCTAAGATACTACAATATTATTAATTATATTCCCCATGCTGAACATTTCATTCCTATGACGTATTGATTTGTAACTGGAAGTTTGTACCTTTTAGTCTCTCTCCCTCCTGGCACCCAATAGTGTTTGTTCTCTGTATCTATGAGTCTGTTCTGTTATGCATGTTCATTGGTTTTGTTTTTTAAATTCTGCATATATATATATATATATATATATATAAGTGAAATCATACAGTATTTGTCTTTCTCTGACTCCAGCAGCATACCCTCTATGTCCATCCAAATTGTTGTAAATGGCAAGATTTCTTTTTTCAGATGAGTAAAATTCCATCATATATATTTGTATGTATACCATATCTTCTTTATCCATTCACCTATCGATGGGCACTGATCAATCATAGTTAATGTAAATAATGCTGCAACGAACACAAAAATGCATATATCCTTTTAAATTAGTGAAACATCTCATCTTAACCACAGATGGTTTCACCAAGCTCACTGTCAGACTTAATACTATTTAAAATTACCATAAAAACTAAAACAGAATTTCTCTTATCTTCTGTAAAAACATAGTTTCTATTTTGCTATTAAAACCCTTTGAGAAACACCACTTGAATGCAAGAATTTATTCAGAATTTAATCCTGATAAAAGCAAAATTCCATCTGCATTGATAAACATCATATAACTATTTCGATAACAAAAAAAGCCCAAATTATCCATTTTGATTTTAATTTTTAGATATTTAATCAATCACTAAGCAACCATAATATGCAGGTGATCACAGATGAGCAACATTTCTTTTTATCTGCTAATTATTACTATTAAACCATAAGTTTTATCATTAAAGGGGGCTTTAGATTTACTATTAATACTTAGGTTCAGAGTCTAGATCTGCCACTTAAGTAACCTAAGCCTAAATATAGTCATCTACATAATGAAGATTAAAAACACTATCTAAGCTTCATGGGTTTGAACTAGGATTAAATACAGAGAAGGCAATGGCCATCACTCCAGTACTCTTGCCTGGAAAATCCCATGGATGGAGGAGCCTGATAGGCTGCAGTCCATAGGGTCACTAAGAGTCCAGCACGACTGAGCGACTTCACTTTCACTTTTCACTTTTATGCATTGGAGAAGGAAATGGCAACCCACTCCAGTGTTCTTGCCTGGAAAATCCCAGGGACGGGGGAGCCTGGTGGGCTGCCGTCTATGGGGTCGCACAGAGTTGGTCATGACTGAAGTGCCTTAGCAGCAACAGCAGCAGGATTAAATAAGAAAACACATAAAAAGGACTTAGCATATTACTTGGCACATTATAAACTGATAGCTTGACTCTTATTTTTATTCTATGGGTCTATACATTTTAAAATATCTTAAACATTTTTTGAGCCAAGAATAAAAATCTCAAATAAAAAACATGCTTAAACTATGTCCTAAAAATATTTTGTTCTATTTTTACAGTTTGCTCCATAATCCTTGTAATTTCATTGGAAGTCTTATTTGAGGTTGGTATTCCATCATTTCAATAGCCAAAGGTTTCTATTCACAGTTCATGAGAGGAAAAAGACTGGGTAAAATCACCCACAGAGGAATATTTTAATGGCATTTTAAGCTAAAAAAAAAAAAAAATGACATCGTGGGGGCAGTGTAATACACGGGTGATTGTCAACCTACCTTATGCTTAAAACTGACATTTCAATACACTAATGTAATGGTTTAAAATTCTAGGAGTAGAGAAAGTAAACCTGCATGAATCAAACTGAATTTTTCATGATATAAAATGCTTTCTTTAAAAAAAAAGACCAAGACTTTTGCAATATATATATGCATAAAAACATCACATTGTACATCTTATTTTCACACATTATTAAATGTCAGTTATATCTCCCTAAAGCTGAGGGGGAAAGGGGGACAACATTGGTGATATTATAAATTGTCTTTCACTTTATTGTGTTTATTCTGAATATACCCAATCATAAAAAATTGTTGATTATTCTGCAAATCCTGAACTTGAGAATGGCTAGTGAGTATTAACATTAATACAAAGATATCCCAATGACAATTTAAAAAAATCTCTCCTTATATTAACTAGTAGAACAGGTTTTTAAAACTGTTCTCAAATTTTTAACTAAGAACGATCTTGAAGTGAAGTGAAGTGAAAGTCACTCAGTCATGTCCAACTCTTTGGGACCCCATGGACTATACTGTCCATGGAATTCTCCAGGCCAGTATACTGGAGTAGGTAGCCTTTCCCTTCTCCAGGGGATCTTCCCAACCTAGGGATCGAACCCAGGTCTCCCACATTGCAAGTGGATTCTTTACCAGTTTTACCAGCTGAGCCACAAGGGAAGTCCAAGAATACTGGAGTGGGTAGCCTATCCCTTTCCCAGCAGATCTTCCTGACCGGTGAATTGAACTGGGGTCTCCTGCATCGCAGGTGGATTCTTTACCAACTGAGCTATGAGGGAAGCCCAGAATGATCTTAATGTTTTCTTTTAAAAAAATGTATATATATATTTTAAGAATATACTTTCAAAGCAGTTTCACACAATCATAGGTAAGAGAACACTAATGTAAAATAAGGGTCCTTAAGAGGTGATTTTCACTTCAAAATTTCTAAAACCATACCCTTGATTCTAAGATAAAAGTTGATATTTTCAACTGTTCTAAAAAAAGTTTAATTTTTCACCAGTAATAAAAACTTGGTTTACAACATAGTAATTATGTCAACCAATAGTCATTTATTAATTGTATACTCAAAGTACACCAAGAATCAAAGAAATATCTTACACACATATCTTTGCCTTTCAGAAATATAAGTACTCATTATTTTCATTGGATATAGTATAGCAAAAATATGTAAAAATATACCAAGCATTTTCAGCTTGTCAGTGACATTAAGGGAAAACAAGAATCAGATACACCTTTAAGAAAACGTGATTATTTATTCAAAGACCAGGGACCATGACCAAGTATGATGCTTAACAAAAGGATGAAAGAAACTGTTTACCTACATCATCTTCTCTAAAATGTTAACAGTATAAAAACAGTATTTTATTTTAAAAACATATTATGTCATCTATAATTTAAGAACTGTACTTTTACTTTAGTTAAAGTTCAATGTGTTTTTATTATGTAATTACACCTTTTGTCATGAATAATTTTTAATTTTAATAATTAGCCCTATCAGTATAAAAATATGTATATAGTTGTTAAAGACTGAAATACATACACTTAATAGTTGTTTCTGAGTGATGGATAGTACACAATTTTAATTTACCCCTTACCATATTTTTGCATTATTTCTTTCTAAAATCTTCTATAATGATTTACATTATATATAATAAAACAAAATAATTTAGAAATAATAGAGTTATTGTCTTGACTTCATAGGAAACAGTTATTACCTAATCTATCAGTGACTAAAATGAAAATTCTGTGATTTTAAAAATAAGATTTCCCCAAAAAATTAAAAATAGAGTTTTCATGTGCTCAATTGCTTCAGACATAACCGATTCTTTGAGACCCTGTGGACTATAGCCTGCTAGGCTACTCTGTCCATGGGATTCTCCAGGCAAGAATACTGGAGTGGGTTGCTGTGCCCTCCTCCAAGGGATCTTCCCGATCCAGGGATCAAACCCACATCTCCTGCATTGCAGATGGATTCTTCACTGCTGAGCCACCAGGGAAGCCCCCAGAGTTACCATACCATCCAACAATCCCACTTCTGGGTATTTATCCAGAAAAACTCTAATTCAAAAAGATACAGGGACTCCTATTTTCATAGCAGCACTGTTCACAATAGCCAAGATACGGAAACAACCTAAATGTCCCTCAACAGTTGAATGGATAAAGAAGATGTGGTATACACACACCACACACACACACATATACACACACATACACAATGGAATACTACTCAGCCATAAAAACAATAAACGCCATTTGCAGCAACATGGATGGCCCTAGAGATTATCATACTAAGAGAAGTAAGTCAGAAAGAGAAAGTCAAATACCATATGATATTACTTATCTGTGGAATCTAAAATATGATACAAATGAACTTATTTATGGGACAGAAACAGACTCAAGACATAGAGACAAACTTGTGGTTGCCAAGGGGGAGGGGGTGGGGAAGGGATGAATTGGTACTTTGGGATTAGCGAGTGCAAACTATTATATATAGGATGGACAAACAATAAAGTCCTACTGTGTACCACAAGGAATTGTATTTGATATCCTGTGATAAATCACAATGGAAAAGAATATGAAAAATAATGTTTATGACATGTACAACTGAATCATTTTGCTGTACAGCACAAAACAACGTAACACTAAGTCAACTATTCTTCAATAAAATAAATCAAATAAAAAAATTAAATGTTTTCCTTGATTTCACCTCTGTTTTCATGACTCTCAACCCTGTTATACACAAATTGATAGTGCGTTATTACCAACCTGTGTATTAGAGTGGTTCCATGAATGTGAGCTCCATACAGGAGACCAGCTTTAGAGAAATCAAACAGATCATTGGGTTTCCCAGGTGGTGCTAAGGGTAAAGAACCCACATGCCAGTGCAGGAGACTTAAGAGACCTGGGTGTGATCCCTGGGTTGGGAAGATCCCCTGGAGGAGGGCTTGGAAACTCACTGTAGTATTCTTGCCTGGAGAATCCATGGACAGAGGAGTCTCGCAGGCTACAGTCTATGGGGTTGCAGAGAGTCAAACATGACTGAAGCAACTCAGCGTGCACATATGCATGCATACAGTTCATTAAAAGGCAATACTGAAATTCCAGTTCTCTGTGCTTTCAATGTCAACTATGACAGTATCAGTTCAGTTCAGTTCAGTCGCTCAGTCGTGTCTGACTCTTTGTGACCCCATGAATCACAGCATGCCAGGCCTCCCTGTCCATCACCAACTCCCGGAGTTCACTCAAACTCATGTCCATCAAGTCGGTGATGCCATCCAGCCATCTCATTCTCCATCATCCCCTTCTCCTCCTGCCCCCAATTCCTCCCAGCATCAGAGTCTTTTCCAGTAAGTTAACTCTTCGCATGAGGTAGCCAAAGTATTGGAGTATACAATCACCAAAAGCCCGAAACAGAACCTCTAAACAGCGACCACAGAAGAATCTGGTCAGTAAAAATTCTTCATATGCAAACTATAACACTGACAGAACAAAAGCAGAGATATTTATGGGGAAATGTTTCAAAAGCTATTGCTCTGGGTAAGAACTGTTTCGAGATTTTGAAAATATTCACAGCTTTTGACTCAGTATTTCTGCTTTGAGGTCTCCCCACGAAGAAACAAATTTAAAATGTGCACAAAACTTATGTCCAAGTATGTCAGTGCAACGGTTGAATATTTTAATTGATTTTTTTGTTACAAAGGAAAAATGGCTATCATGACAGGCAAAACAACCAGAGATTTTTTAAAAGTTAAATAAAAATGTTCCCCTTGCACTCATATTCTCATATATCTTCCATTTTGATCTGTTTTTTAGGTTTATTTTTTATATTTTATTGAAGTATAGTTGATTTACAATGTTGTATTAATTCCCACTGTATAGCAGAATGATTCAGTTGCACATATATGCACATTCTTTCTCAAATTCTTTTCCATTATGGTTTATCACAAGATATTAAATATAGTTCCCTGTTGAACAGTAAGACCTTGTTGTTTATCCATTCTCTACATAATAGTTTGCATTTGCTAATTCTAAAGGAGATCAATCCTGGATGTTCATTGGAGGGACTGATGCTAAAGCTGAAACTGCAATACTTTGGCCACCTCATGCGACGAGTTGACTCACTGGAAAAGACTCTAATGCTGGGAAAGGTTGGGGGCGGGAGGAGAAGGGGACGACGGAGAATGAGATGGCTGGATGGCGTCACCGACTCTGTGGACATGAGTTTGAGTGAACTCCGGGAGTTGGTGATGGACAGGGAGGCCTGGCGTGCTGTGATTCATGGGGTCGCGGAGAGTCGGACACGACTGAGCGACTGAACTGAACTGAACTGAACTGAACCTCAACCTCCCAATCCTTTCTTCTCTCTCCTGCCTCCTCCATTGTGATCTTTCTAAGCAGTCAAAGGTAAAAGATTAGTGCATATTTTTCACATCTAACGTATAATCATATACAAACACACACTCGGGTCTTTTTTTTTTTTTTCAGTTAAAAAGAAAGTAAGATTTTAAAATTGCTTTATAATTTGCTTTTTTTTACTCAACAATATTATGATGGATATCTTTCCAAATCAATATATTCTCATAGCTAATACCACTAAGTTACCAACTCTGTTAATATTTGTTAAATATTTGAGTCTTTACCAGGGTTTTGTCTTTTTTTTTTTTTGCCATGGCAAGGAATGATAAAGCTAATGTGCACAGTTTTATTTTATTTCTATAAGAAAACCCCTCTCATTTAAAATGCACATATATAGAATGTTGCTAGATCAACGGAGGCATGTATGCAAGACATTTTGAAATGTTAATATACGTGTCTGTTTTGTATTTGCATTTCCATTTGAATAACCCAGTGCCTGTTTTGCTCAGTTCAGTTCAGTTCAGTTGCTCAATCATATCCAACTCTTTGCCATCCCATGGACTGCAGCACAACAGGCCTCCATGTCCATCACCAGCTCCCGGAGTTTACCCAAACTCATGTCCATTGAGTTGGTGATGCCATCCAACCATCTCATCCTCTGTTGTCCCATTCTTCTCTCGCCTTCAATCTTTCCAAGCATCAGGGTCTTTCAGATGAGTCAGCTCTTCACATCAGGTGCCCAAAGTATTGGAGTTTCAGCTTCAACATGAATCCTTCCAATAAACACTCAGGACTGATCTCCTTTAGGATGGTTGGATCTCCATGCAGTCCAAAGGACTCTCAAGAGTCTTCTCCAACACCACAGTTCAAAAGCATCAATTCTTCAGCATTCAAAATTCTTTATAGTCCAACTCTCACATCCATACATGACCACTGGAAAAACCATAGCTTTGACTAGACGGACCTTTGTTGGCAAAGTAACGTCTCTGCTTTTTAATATTCTGTCTAGGTTGGTCATAACTTTCCTGCCAAGGAGTAAGCGTCTTTTAATTTTATGGCTGCATTCACTACCTGCAGTGATTTTGGAGCCTAGAAAAGCTAGAGGCATCCACTTACTTCCTGGAGAAGTAGGACTGTTATAGTAGAAAGAATGAAAAGAGAAAGATTGCAGAGGTATTCAGCTTTCTATAGTAAAGCAGGATTTCTGAAGACTATAGGAATGTGATTGTTACAGAAATAATGAAAAGAGAAAGATGAATTTCAGATTTCTCCAGCAATAACAGGAAATGCTGCTGCTGCTGCTAATTCACTTCAGTCATGTCCGAATCTGTGTGACCCCATAGACGGAAGCCCACCAGGCTCCCCCATCCCTGGGATTCTCCAGGCAAGAACACTGGAGTGGGTTGCCATTTCCTTCTCCAATGTGTGAAAGTGAAAAGTGAAAGTGAAGTCGTTCAGTTGTGTCCAACCCTGAGACCACAATTAGACAACAGTGTCAGGCAGCTGCCTGGGAGCCTGTAGAGTAGGTAGGAGAGTGCTTCACTACGGAGGTCCCGGGGAGCTCTGACAGCCTTGGGGGTGAATGAGTGAGTAGCCAACCCAGGGTTCCAGACCTGGAGATCAGGCCTGGTTATTGAAATCCACCCTGGGCAGTGGTTTGGAGCAGAGATAACCTCATGTTTACCAGCTTTTCTATACACCCAGCTAAGTGACTATCCATAGAAGATGGACAGGTGACTCATCTCTCCTGTCTTTAATTCTTCCATTTGTAAAATAGGGATCTTGTTTCTCAGAGACATCACTTACGGAAAATACTCAGCTCAAACTGTAGACTTACTGAGAATCACAGAATGGTAGCAATTATCATCTTTAAAAGGTGAAGGATTTAGGGAAGAAGGGGTCCCTGCTTCTCAGTGCCCTCAACAAGATTTAGGAAGGCATGGCCTATCAGCATGTTCCCTACCCTCAGTTGAGATCAAATCAGCCCTCATATGTTCTGGGTGAATAAATGTTCACTTCCCTTCTTTTACAGATTTCCCTTTCTTCCACTACCTTAGTTCAGTAAATTGTATTACAGTTGAATGTTTGGCTTTTTACTCAGAAATATCTTATTTGTTACTTGATTTTGAAATTTTTAGAAAATATTATTTGACTTATCATTGTTTTACTGGAAGAAATCAAAGCACCTTTTACTTTTCCTCTTTTGCCTCCAGTTTTTGTCAGATATATGTTTACCTTTTAAAATGCCATGTCTTGAAAAATTTTCTAATGTTATTTCAATGTGATATGCCTGTTCATATTTTTCCCCTTCTCTGGGATTTTATTTCAGTAGATATATTTTGCTGGGATGTCATGCATTTCTTTGTACTGTTTCAATTTTCTGCCATCTTTTTTTCTTGAAAAGGGCTTTCATCATCAGATAACTGATCATCTTTGGCAGGTTGAATTTTTTGTCTTTCTGGACTGAGGGATTATCAGTGGACAAACTAGTAAATTCCCACCTCTGCGGTTAAAGTCTTGAGGAAGAAGCCCACTGGCACCAAGTCTGTTCACAATGTGATCAACTGTGTTTTCCAACTATAGAGACAAGGAGCAACCAACTGCCCACCTGAAGTCCACCCAAGTACTCCCCCCTTCAGAGCTCCCCCGTGGGTCCCTACAACAACTACAAATGCTGATCCTGTCTCAGATTATCCACTGGAACTGACCAGCCTTGTCTGTTTTCACCAGAATGAATAGGGACGTATACTGGCTGTTATTCCTGGAAAACTTGGGAGAACACATCAAATCAGAAGCATCTTCCACCATTCTGTGTTGCCCAAAGCAAGAGAACTGAGAGCATGGCATTAGGGATGTAAACTCAGGCTACTATCCTGTACTTCTGGTCTTGCTCAAACATACCTTTATCTGTAACATGGGCATAAAGTTATGCATCTCTGAGACAAAGCTACCCAGTAATTCAATACCATTTCTAACACAATGCCCAAATTTCACAATAATCATTAACTTAAGCACAGAAATATACAATTATCTTAAAAAGGCACACAACAGACACTTGGCATGTATCAAATTAACAAGCGATTTTCAGCTATTCCTGAGACACTTCACTATTCAGGACATGTGCTGTTTTGCTGAGGCAAGGTTAACAATCCACTGCATGGTGGGGTTGGTGAGCTGGGAATCTCTTATCAGGTACTGAGGCTTTCCAGGTGGCACTAGTGGTAAAGAACCCATCTGCCAATGTTGGAGATGTAAGAGACCCGGATAAGAGCCACAGGTTGGATCCCTGGGTTAAAAAGATTTTTTGAAGCAGGAAATGGCAATCCACTCCATTATTCTTGCCTGGAGATTTCCACGGACAAAGGAGCCTGGTGGACTAGAGTCTATGGGGCCACAAAAAGTCAGACACGACTCCGCTACGGTCTGTAGGACCACAAAGAGTCAGACACGACTCATCTCACACACACATACACACATATCAGGTACTGAGAGAGTCTAACTGCACCAGCATTTCATCCTGACTTTGACGTGCACTTATTTTGTCTATTCTACTCAACATCTACTTCAGAGGAATTCTCATGAAAGATCTAAGGACAGTCTTAGATGTTTTGTCCTTATACAAGATTCAATAGACATAAGAAGAAAGGTCTGTATGTAAGAGCAGATGTGTAACCGAGCCTGTGAGGAAAAGGTTCTGCTGATGTGCCCCTCACACTGTTATGCCACAGCAGCACAAGGTCTGCGCTTACTGCATTGTCAATGTCTAAGAAAACTAAAAGGAGCTGGATGGATATGCTACATGAAAATAACCAAAGAACGATAAACCAAGTGAAACACCTGGGCAGGTTTTACTGGTTAAGGAAATGGGTTTGACTGAAGAGGAATGAATAGAAGAGAAACTGAGAATTTAGAAATTTGTGTAAAACATACATCTTTCTTCTTTGTATTTCTAACATCAAAGGAAATGCAGTGGGAAATCCAAAATTATATCTCTGTCTTACCTTGGAAGACCGGAAGGTAAACGCAGTTGATTTGACATCAGCTTTTTCTTTGTCCATGAGTAGAAGGCTTTTGTCTTCCATGAGACTCAAGTATTTTCCTGTTGTGACATGGCGTAGTCGAAAAGGTTGTCCCCACCTTATGTGGCTTCCACTCCACCTAACAAAAAATGTTAAGACTTGATCCAACAGCAAACAAAATGACAGGAGAAATAGCAATTAAAATGTATGTGTCAGACAATGAACAAGAAGGTTTCACATATACTGTCTTCTTGAGTGTTTCCAAAAACTTTATGATGGTGGTAGCATTTTTATTTCACAAATAACAAAATGGTTATTTGGAACAGTTATAGGTAATATTTAATGTCACCCAGATAATAATAAGTAGAAGCAAAATTTATCTCAAGGTCTTCTGACATTAAATGTAATACTATCCACACCAAACACTACTAAGATGACTAAGAATTTGTGTTCTGAGTTAATTTCTAATCACCAGTCACAGATAAAGACATTATGAGATTAAAATGACACTTTAAACTCATAAAACTCATAAACTAGGATTGACTAGTTTTTTGTTGGATTTGAACAGATTTGAAGGCAAGTGGTATTAGAGTCAATGCCTAAATATGTTAACTGGAATTCATATATACAAACTGAATTAGACATCTGAAAAAAAGAAATCTCATTCTATGTTTTAAATTTTAATAATATGGAACAATGATGTCAATAAAAACCAAGAAACAAAAGAGACAAATGAAGAAACTAAATTTGAATAGGGTCAAAAGAAAAAAAGGCAAGAAAAATTACATGCAAAACACAGAAAATGCAAACTAAAGTTGCATAAAAAAGATAAAAAGCAGAGTTGTAATCATCAAAATCTGCTTTTAAAAATAGTGAATTTCAGATAGAGAAGAAAAGAAAAATGAAGATACAGACCATTCTCGCATTGTGTTAACTGAAAGCTATACATAACAGAACCTTGCCCTCACTATAGTAAAGAGTGGAAAGAAGGTTCCAGTAATGGAGACTTTCAGTTATCATGCTAGTGTACAAAGCAAGGACAGCCTCTTATCAATGATAAGAAACGTGCTAAGAATCAAATATTTTTTTCAAAAAAGTAAAAATAAAAAAGACTCACCATGCCCATAAAACTAAGAAAAAATAATGATGGTAAAATTGCTATCGGACAAATTAAAATTCAAGGCAAAAAATATAAAGGAAATATTATTGTTATTGTGGAGTTATTAAGTCATGTCCAACTCAATTGCGACCCCATGGACAATAACCCTCCAGGCTCCTCTGTCCATAGCATTTCCCAGGCAAGATTACAGGAGTGGGTTGTCACTTCCTTCTCTAGGGAATCTTCCTGAACCAGGGATCAAATTCGCATCTCCTGCTTGGCAGGCAGGTTCTTTACTACTGAGCCACCTGGGAAGCCCATAAAGCGAACACAGTTGATTACTTTATAATGAGAAAGACACACTCTAAAAAAATGTACTATTTCATGAAGCTTCACATGCCAATGGCAAACAGAAAATAAAACAGAAGACACACAAGCATAAATTTTTAAAAGGTAATTACGGTAGAAGCTCTTACCACTTCAAAATGAATCAAACAGATAAAGAGTAAATATGTAGAGGATTCCAATATGATTTATTAATTAATAAACTTATTTTCATACAGAATCATTAAACAATTTTAGATTCTATAAGTTACGAGCGCTACTTTTTTTTTTTTTAGATTTGCAGTAGATTTATTAATGCCAATTTTGTTTCAACAAATTATCTTTAAGTCAATTTTATGCTGTTGTTGGACTATAAACAAAGCTGAGTGCCAAAGAATTGACGCTTTTGAACTGTGGTGTTGGGGAAGACTCTTGACAGTCCCTTGGACTTCAAGGAGATCCAACCAGTCCATCCTAAAGGAAATCAGTACTGGGTGTTCATTGGAAGGACTGATGTTGAAGGGAAAACGCCAATATTTTAGGCACCTGATGCAAAGAGCTGACTCATCTGAAAAGACCCTAATGCTGGGAAAGATTGAGAGCAGGAGGAGAAGGGGACGACAGAGGATGAGATGGTTGGATGGCATCACCGACTCAATGTACATGAGTTTGGGTAAACTCCAAGAGTTGGAGATGGACAGGGAGGCCGGGCGTCCTGCGGTTCATGGGGTTGCAAAGAGTCGGACACAACTGAACTGAACTGAATGCTGTTTCCCTAACTTGGATTTTTTCTTAACCTGAAGTATTAGCCTGGAAAATTAATACTAGAATGATATTGTAATAAGTTCAAGTTTTACATGGAAATGTTTATAAAGATAATTACTTTGGATAAGTCCTCCTAAGAAAATAATAACCATGTACCAATAAATCCTGATAATAACACAGTAGTGCCTTAAAAATGAAATTTAAGTTTGTTTACCAACAATAGCATGTTAAAGCAATTCTACTCTGGTAATAGAAAAGCTTTGTGTATTCCCCTCATAAAATTAAGTATACTGTTTGCAGAGGCTATAAAAAAGCAATTATTTTTAATACCATTCCATTATTTCAAGGAGCATTTGAATATTTTATCAAATAATGACTCATCCTAACTAGAGAAAACAACTTCATTTTCAAATAGTCCATAGGTATGTCCAAACACATACTTTTCACCAGAACTTCTAGACAGTATTCTGGATCCCATGTTCAAATCTATTCGGCTCAAATCTAATAGAGTTCATATACATAAACACTCTTCTCAATCCACCAAGGGAATTCTGTTAGAAATGGAATGAACTTGCCCAATTCTCAGTCAAACGTTGTGAAGTCTAAGCACATTTTCTTTAGCTCACAAGCGCTCAAATTAGCTCATCTCATGTGTCCATGGTCCAAAAGAAAAGAGGACAAGGCCAGGAAAATCAAGGGCAAGAAACTAATATTTCAGTAAAAACTGAAAACATTTGAAACAAAGTAGCTACATAAATCAGTTTCCTATGTTAAAATATTAGACAACTGTTCCTCATGTATTATCTACATTTACTTGTAAATATCTCAAAGGAATGAGGATGTTAATTATTTAAAAAATTTGTAACATAAGAAAGTAGAATTGCAAGTATACATAATGTGCATTTATAATTGAAGTAATCATTTCTCATATAATAGTCTTAAACTTTGCATTGGGGTATAATACAGGAATGTGTTTTCTATTACATTTGACTCCCCAAATTAAAGCTTACTCCATTAAAAAGTTCATGATACTGAAAAACTTTTGACACAATTAATGTTGTTTGTATGAGACTGCAATATAAAATATATAATTACTGGACTACATAAATTATAACAAATATATAGTTTGGCACCTCACTGGAGAAAAAAAAACATATGGTAGCCCAAAGATTACAACATAAATATTGATCTTTGGAATATAGTTCTGTCATACACATAAGCAGTAATTTGAATATCACTTTCAAAGTAAAAGAAAAGTAAGTAATAACGTGACCACTGAATATAAAAAGAACACATGCAAATTAAATGCAATCTAATTTATATATTTACAGTGATGCCAAAGGAGGTCAAAGATGCAACCAAATCTTTAAAATAAAAAACTTCAATGAAGAAATCCATTTGGATACTTTCAAGAGTATTTCTGTAATTACAGCTCATCAATTACATTGCTGACAACGAAAAGCAAGTCTCATCAGGCTTTCAGGAGCTCTTATCCTTTTATTTATTTATTTTATAAATAAGCAATAGACAGATTTAGGACCTGGCTTCCTCAAAAAAAAAAAAAAACAATAATTTAAGTATACAATCGTGAAGGGTAGGTAAATCTATAAATGTGAAAAAACATCTGAAATCTGTTTTATAAAAGCACTATTTTATCTCTAATTAAGCTGTCATTTTTAACAATACACAAGGCAAATAACAGAAATATATGTATATATTTGGAATTTTTTTTCCCTAGATTCTCTATAATTTAGGAAGCACATAAAGGCTACGAGCTTTCTTCCTTTTGCTCCATTAGTCATCTCTTCTACTTCCATCCCATTAATAGATTCACTGTCCATAAAATTTTACTTTTAAGTTCAGGATTTATCAGTTTTAATATTTCAGTGGGTTTGACCAACCGTGAATTTATATAGAAAGAAACTTAGTATTATTAATTAATTGATAACTAATGGATTAATACAGAACACTTTTTAAAAGTTGCATACTTAAAATTAGAGGAAATATAGAAATTAATTTACATGCATATTTTTGTTGAGTAGGAGTAGATAGAGTGAGCAGAAAATCAATCATAAAAAATCTGACTGGGGTAAAATTCTGTCATGGGAGAGTAAACTAATATGATTTCAATGAGAAAGATGAATAACATATTTCTTCACTGTTAAAGAGACCATGTTCAAGCATTTTTAAATAAATTAAATGGGTAATAAATTGCAGCAGTACACAAGGTCAATGGGATAGTTTTATGAGAGTAGTTTACCCATGCTATCTTAAAATATCACTACTTACAATACACTGTAAGTTATATTCTTTGCATCTATTTAAACTGATAATGAAAAATATTCTATGTTTAGCCTAGCAATGTTGAAGGAAATACAAAGTTTTTGAAATTATTGCACAGAGTACATAAGGAAAAAAAAACAAAACACAAAAAACCCTGAAGACCACTGAACTATTTTAATCATTAATCTCAAAATATCAAGTTAATAAAATACAGCAATTCATAATAAGACAGTTCCCTACACACATCCATGAAAGTCTATTACCCTAAATCAATAAAATTTTAAAGTGTAATATAACAGGGAACAAATGCACTGAAAACCCTGTTTTTGGACAAAGGAATGACCTTCTAATCTTTTCTTTTAATTTGATTGATTTTTAAATTCTATTTAAAATAGTTCAAAATGACACTTTTATCATCAGTATTGCATTTACTTAGAGTAACTAAAAGTCAATCTCTGTACAGCTTTTTGAAGTCACCAGAAAAAAAAAGATAATCATTATTTGTATAATGAATACACAGTGAGTCTGTTTTCAATTCACATTTCTCACTCAGCTATCAAGCTATTTTTAAGTAAAGGTAGTGACTGCTAGTGATGACCCTCACACCTCATTCGGGTTTCCACTAGTTTACATATGCCTTTGTAATCTGAAATGTGAAATGTAATCTGAAATGTGATTCAGATCAAGCCCTGATCTGAAATGTGCGACAGGCCTGCAAACAATTTGTCCTGACTCCAAACCTTACATCGCTCTGCACTAGGGGCTCTTCCTGCCAGGAGAGGCACACACTGGGATGAATCGATAACGCAAAACCAAATGAGGCTAAAAAAAAAAAAAAAGCAGATGGTATAAAACCATTGCTTACTACCTGGTGAATGTAGGCTAGTGAAAGGTAAATAAATGCAGGGGGAAGGTAAAAAAAGAGCGTGTTTCATTTATGTGTTGTTTGTTAGCATGACCATTTTGCAGAAAAGTTCAAGAGCACTAGATATATGGGGTTGGCCAAAAAGTTCACTGAGGTGTTTCTATAAGATGTTACAGAAAACCCAAATGAACATTTTGGCCAGCCCAATCTTTCATACCCAAAGCATCGGGATGTATTCAGAAGTTCTACTTACGCAACTCTTAGTGTCTCTAGTCGCCACAGGGAACGTGCGTGAACCGATACAGCACCACCTTCGTAATGAACAGTTCTGTTAAAAAAAAAAAAAGAACATAAAAAGTCCAATTTTAATGTTGTATTCTTAGACTCTATTTTTAAAGTCAATTAAGAAAGAAAGTAAATGGGAAAGCTTTGGATAAAAAGCAAAAGCTATACTTTTTGGTTGGAGAGAATATATCTGGAAATATAAATAACAGTGGTAACAGTGATTTGAATAAACAATTGATTTAAACAATTTCTTTGTCATTTACTCCCTGTAATCCCATTCATCCTCTCTCCCTCACCCTGGCCACTGTTATCTCTCTCAGTGAATACTTTCACTATTAAACTTAAGTCTATAAAAGTACTCTGTTCTGAGTTTAAGTGCTGCTGAAGTGTAATGTATTATAGCTTCCCAGGTGGCTTGGTGGTAAAGAATCCAGCTGCCAAGCAGAAGATGCAAGTTCGATCTCTGTTGGGAAGATCCCCTGAAGAAGGGAATGGCTACCCACTCTATTATTCATGACTGGGAAACGCCATAGACAGAGGAGCCAGGTGGATTACAGTCCATGGGGTCACCAAAGAGTCAGACACGATGTAGCAACTAAACAACAACAAAGAACAGTTCTCCTATTTTTTTTCCTTCTATTTGTTGGAAAAAAAAAAACTGTATCATTTGTCCTGGAGTACCTTCTACCTTCTGACTTTGCTGATGACATCCTCACAGTGATTTTTTAACATCTGCCTCTAAATTGGTAGTTAGATTAAAAAATCTAGAAACATCCTCATGTTCAAGATTGAGATATTTTGGCAAGAACACTTCAGAAAATGGTGTTTGCCTTCCTATTATATCCCATCAGGAGGTAATAATGACTACTTTTTAACTTTTTTATAGTAAAATTAATTAAAGATCACCCTGATCCATCCATTAGAACTTAAGAATTTTAGGTACCTCAATGACCAGGGTCCTCAGCAGGAATTTTCAATTGTGGTTGTGAATATAATCATGGGGATAGCTTTTAAAATCCTGACATATTGCCCTTAATACTGGCCAAATTAAACTAATTTTGGAATCCCCAGGTGGTCATAATAGGGAGCCAAAGTTGGGAAACCATAGTCTACATCGGTTTCTAAACAGCAGTGCCACTGACACTTTGGTCCGGGTAATCCTCTGCGGTGAGGGGCTATCCCATGCACTGTAGGATATCTGACACATCCCTGGCCTCTATCAACTACACACAAATACAAGCCATCCAAGTCATGACCCACAACTTGAGTCACAACTTGTATGTGATCAGCCAAGTTGTGACAATCTGAAATGCTTCCAGATAGGATGAAATGTCTTCTGGGGACAAGATTACGGACAATGTCAAAACACTGTTATGCATCAGTAGTTCTCAATCTTTAGTGAATACTGGAATCATCTTTCAAGTTTTTTAAAATACAGATTGCTGGAGGGAAGCAACCTAAATGTCCATCAAAAGATGAATGGATAAGGAAGTTGTGGTACATATATACAAAGGAATATTACTCAGCCATATAAAAGAACAAAACTGAGTCATTTTTTAGTGATGGAGAGGGACCTAGAATCTGTCACACAGAGTGAACTGAGTCAGAAAAACAAATATGTATATTAAGGCAGGTATACAGACTCTAGAAGAATATTACCAATAAATCAATTTGCAGGGCAGGAATTTGACACAGACATAGAAAACAGACATGTGGACACAAGGGAAAGGGGAGGGTGGGGCAAACTGAGAGAATTAGCACTGACATATGTACACTATGGGCTTCCCTGGTGGCTCAGACAATAGAGCATTCACCTGCAATGCAGGAGAAGAGGGTTCGATCCCTGGGTTGGGAAGATCCCCTGGAGAAGGGAATGGCAACACATTCTAGCATTCCTGCCTGGAGAATTCCATTCGCAGAGGAGGCTGCTGGGCTACAATCCATGGGGTCCCAAAGAATTGGACATGGCTGAGCAACTAACACTTTCACTGTTTTATCTACACTATCATGTGTAAAACAGATGTGGGAAACTGCACAGGAAGCTCAGCTTGGTGCTCTGTAATGACCTGGAGGGGTAGGATGGGGTAGGTGGGTGGGATGCTTAAGAGGGAAGGGATTATGTGTATACAGATTGCTGATTCACGTCACTGTACTGAAGAAACTAACACAACAGTGTAAAGCAATTACAACCTAATAAAAATATAAAAGCATACAGACTACTGGGCCCCCAGAGTTCACAGTTTAGTAAGATCAATAATTTGTACTTTTAACACGTTCCCAGGCGATGTTGGTGCAGGCAGTCCACACTCTGAGAATCACGGGACTAAAACCATTATTTCCTTGGGATAGTGATTCTCAGTGTTGGTTGTATGTTATAATCACGGGGAAAGCTTTAAAAACTCCAGACAATTTTCAGGCCATTAAATTAGCATCTCTGAGTATGTACTTGAAAGGTAATGTAGTGACAAAATATAGATGTGTATTCACGTGCATTTGTGTACAATATATATTGTACATAGTGATAGACACACACAAATGTACATTTTTTAAAATTTGTTTCTATTTGGAGGACAATAGCTTTACAATATTGTGTTTGTTTCTCCAAGACTTTTAATAAAGATCTCATACTTGGCCATAAAGAAAATTTTATAAGATTTTTTTAAGTGTAGCTATTTACTCACATATTTTCTGATCATAACAAATAAAATTTGGGAATAAATACTAAAATGATGAATAAAACCATAATTCAGAAAAGTAAGAAACTCTCCTAAATTACTTATAGGTAAAAGAGGAAATAGAAATTATACCCTAACTAGAATACAATTAATAAAAGAAAACTTCATAACATTTATAATGCACAGGTAAACTTTTAGAGATTGTAGCCAACAATCTTTAATATTGAAGAAATAATAAAATCCAACAAACCAAAGAACTGTCTGAAGAGATTAGAGAATGCAAAAGCATGTATGCAGCTTTCTGTTCACTAACTCTATTGAACTAATGAACCACAACAATGTTACAGCTAAAGAGAAAAAAGTGTGTTAAAACTACAGGACAATGACATTATTTGTAATGAAATTTTTTAGAGTCTTGTACTTCATAAATCAGAAATCACTGAAATTTCACTGAAAAGGAATTTTAAAAATATGCACACCTGTTAACCAATAATTGCCTTGTTCAACAATACTTTAAAAAATCCCAGGATTCAGGCTGTAAATTATGGCCTATATAAAACATCATCCTCCAATATAACACACATCATTAATGAACTCATATTTTAGGCTGATCACATAAAACTGCCTAAAGAAGTCCTTTAAAGTTATTCTTTTAATAAGGACAAATTATTCCTATCATCAATTCCACTTCTCCTAAGTGTTATAATATTGTTCACTGAATGAAAGTAGCAAGCTAGTTTTGTATTTTCAGCTATGGAAAACTCTTTAAGCCTTATTTCAGACGTCAAACCACTTATTTCTCAGCAAAAAGCAGGCACTTTGACAGTCAGGACAGCTCATCTTCAGAGTCTGAGCCCCAGAAAAATCTAACATTAGCATACAGATAAAAGCACAAGTCCTTACAAAGACCCCACAGCCTGACAGTTCGGCATTTATCAGCGACTGAACTGAACTGAACTGATTTGTACCAAAATTTTACAGGATACACAATTCCAATTAGTGGGCTTCAGCACAGAATAATAAAACACACTGTTAATAAAAGATTCAAGGCTGTAAAGAGACCCTTCCCTTCTGAAGAGAAACTAGAAACACCCGGAATAATTTGATTAAATAGTTTTATCAAATATTTGCGTACTTGGTGACCCACGCAAGTTGACACATAAAATTAAACATCACAGTAACTAATTCAGAGAAAATTCAATTTATCTATCTATATTTCTCAATCTGTAAATAATATCCACATTGCAAGAGATTCCTATTTTCCTCTCCAAGATAATAACAGATAAATTCACAGTGTTTCAGAGCAGGTCTATGGGCAGGTCTATGTCCCAATAAAACTTTATTTAGAAAAACAAGTAGTGGGCTAGATTTAAGCCAGAAGTTAGAGTTTGCTGACTCCAATTAAAAAGATCATACCCGTATTATTGTTAATTTTAATCTCAGAGAGAGGCAGCTAGAAGAAATTCAAGGTCTAAAGCTTTTCATAATTGTTTTAGTCAGGATTCTTCAAAGAAATAGAATTATTCATATATATATATGCCCATATGTATATACGTATGCATATATGTATGTATGTGTGTATATATATATGTACCTATATATACATATAATATTATATAAAGAGTTTACTATAGGAAGACTGTTCATGCAATTATGGAGGCTGACAAGTTTTAAGATATGTTGGAGACCCAGGAGAGCTGATGATTTAAGTTCCAGTCCATGTCTGAGAACCAGCAAAGCCAATGGCGTAGTCCTAAAGCAAAGATCACAGGTTCAGTTATCAGTTCAGTTCAAAGGGAGGATAATATTGATGTCTCAGCTCAAAGACAGTAAGCAGAGAGAGTTCCCTCTGATTCATGAGGATTCAGCCCTTCTGTTCTATTCAGGTCTTTATCTGATTAGATTAGGACTCCCCACGTAAGGGAAGGCAATTTTACTCTTCTGTAAATTTTAATGTTAAATTCATCAAAAAACACTCACATGAAACACCCAGAATAATTTGATCAAATACTTTAATCAAATATTTAGGTACTTGGTGACCCACTCAAGTTGACACATAAAATTCAGTTCAGTTGCTCAGTCGTGTCCGACTCTTTGCAATGCCATGGACTGCAGCATGCCAGGCCTCCATGTCCATCACCAACTCCCGGAGTTTACTCAAACTCACGTCCACTGAGTCACTGATGCCATCCAACCATCTCATCTTGTGTCATCCCCTTCTCCTCCTGACTTCAATCTTTCCCAACATCAGAGTCTTTTCAAATAAGTCAGCTCTTCACATCAGGTGGCCAAAGTATTGGAGGTTCAGCTTCAACATCAGTCCTTCCAATGACACCCAGGACTGATTTCTTTTAGGATGGACTAGTTGAATCTTCCGGAGAAGACAATGGCAAGCCACTCCAGTACTCTTGCCTGGAAAATCCCATGGACAGAGGAGACTGGTGGGCTAGAGTCCATGGGGTCGCTACTAGTCGGACAAGACTGAGCAACTTCACTTTCACTTTTCACTTTCACACATTGGAGAAGGAAATGGCAACCCACTCCAGTGTTCTTGCCTGGAGAATCCCAGGGATGGCGGAGCCTGGTGGGCTGCCATCTAAGGGGTCACACAGAGTCGGACACGACTGAAGTGACTTAGCAGCAGCAGCAGCAGTTGAATCTTCTTGCAGTCCAAGGGACTCTCAAGAGTCTTCGCCAACATCACAGTTCAAAAGCATCAATTCTTCGGTGCTCAGCTTTCTTTATAATCCAACTCTTACATCCATACATGACTACTGGAAAAACAACAGCCTCGACTAGATGGACTTTTGTTGACAAAGTAATGTCTCTACTTTTTAATATGCTGTCTACGTTGGTCATAACTTTTCTTCCAAGTAGTAATTATCTTTTAATTTCATGGCTACAGTCATCATCTGCAGTGATTTTGGAGTCCCCCCAAAATAAAGTCTGCCACTGTTTCCACTGTTTCTCCATTTCCCATGAAGTGATAGGATCAGGTGCCATGATCTTTGTTTTCTGAATGTTGAGCTTTAAGCCAACTTTTTCACTCTCCTTTTTCACTTTCATCAAGAGGCTCTTTAGTTCTTCTTTACTTTCTGCCATAAGAGGTGTGTCATTTGCATATCTGAGGTTATTGATATTTATCCCGGCAATCTTAATTCCAGCTTGGGCTTCATCCAGCTCAGCATTTCTCATGATGTAGTCTGCATATAATTTAAATAAGCAGGGTGACAATATACAGCCCTGACATAATCCTTTTCCTATTTGGAACCAGTCTGTAATTCCATGTCCAGTTTTAACTGTTGCTTCCTGACCTGCAAATAGATTTCTCAAGAGCCAGGTCAGGTGATCTGATTTTCCCATCTCTTTCAGAATTTTCCACATAAAATTAAACAGCACAATAACTGAAAGAAAATGCAATTAATCTATTTCTAAATCTGGAAATAATATCCACATTGCAAGGGATTCCTTCTTTCCTCTCCATGATAATGATGGATAAATTCATAGTGTTTCAGAGCACTTGAATTATCCCCCTAAAAATTTGTTTGATCAGTAAAGCATGAGCAACAGTACTATCTTCAGCCTGAATTACAAAAAAAGCAGTTAGGTTGTTTTCAATTTACTTTTGTTTCTTCAACACAGGGAAGCCCTAAATTTAGTATATTATTTTAACACTGAACAGCTTATAGTCAATTATTACTGCAATACCACAGACATCACCTTTTTTCTTCCAACTGAACTTTTTTCTTAACGTTTACCATATGACCTTAAAGCATGGGGATAAGAAATGTTGCTATTAGAGTTCTATTTTTGAACACATTTTGGTTTTATTTTTGTCTTAATAGAGGCTGGAGTGTATAACAAATCCTGAACAACAAAAGAAGAACAAAAAAATAATAAAAGGAAATTTACTCAGTCACATTCAATTTTGATACTGAATCAGTTACACAAATTAAAAATAGAGAAGAGCAGTTTACTGACTTCTGAAGATTGCCTTGCCATTTCAACTGTTTATGATATGTTTACGTAGAATTTAGTACAGATAAAAAAAGTCATTTTCATTGCATTTTAGTTACCACAATGCAGGACATTAAGAACAAATAGCAGAATTCTTTATTTTTCCAAACTTAATGTTCAGTGATCCCCTGGAGAAGGAAATGGCAACCCACTCCAATACTCTTGCCTGGAGAATCCCATGGATGGCTGGTAGGCTACAGTCCACAGGGTCGCAAAGAGTCGGACACGACTGAGCGACTTCACTCACTTCACTCACTCACTCAATGTTCAGTAAATGAATGACAGACCACAGAATTAACTTGTTTTTAAAAAATTATTTTTTTAATGCTAACAAAATAGATTTTAAAAGACACAGTTGGTATCCACAGGAACTACCACTATGTTTTATCTCAAAGAAATGTACTGCTTTAATATAAGTATGTAGCAAAAATGATTGCTTTTCTCCCTTTTTACACACAAGTTTATAAATTTAAAATATCATTGAATATTCATACAATCCATCACAGCCACAGACTAAAGAATAAAAAACAATATAGTTACATGAGCAAACGCAAAAGGAATTTGAAAGAATCCAACATCCATTCACAATGAAATCTCTGTCAACTAGGAATAGAAGGGAACTTCCTCAACTTGATAAAGATTACCTACAATTAACATCTTACTTAATGGCAAGAAACTAGATGCTTTCCCTCCTAAGATCAAGAGCAAGGTAAGAATTTCCCCTCTTATCATTCCTTTTCTGCACTGTACTAGAAGTTCCAGTTAATGCAATAAGAGAAGAAAAGGAAAGAAAAGGTATGTGGATTGAAAAAGAAAATTTTAAACTGTTTTTGTTATTAGATGTCATGATTGTCTACGTAGAAAATTCTAGAGAATCAACAACAAAAAATAAAACTCCTGGAACTAAGCAGCAATTATAGGAAAGCTGCAGGATACAAAATTAAGGCACAAACTGGACTTCTTACACACCAGTGATGAACAACAGGAATTTAAAATTAAAACACAAGACATTTATATATCAACCAAAAAGAAAATGTACATTACTTAGGTATATATCTAACAAAACATGTACAAGATTTTTTCCTAAATGGTCTATGTTTTACATTTATGCCCATGATCCATTTTAATTAGATTTACTATAAAGTGTGAGGTTTAGACTGTGGTTCATTTTGGGTGTGGGCATATGGGTATCCATTTGCTTCATCTGAGTGTCTTAAGTCTAGGGAAAAATCCCTTCTTCCATTCTTTTTCTGTTCTCCCTCTTGGGTAAGACACTAAGCATAATGACTTCTTTGGATTTAGTCTTTAGGGAATAAAAGTAAGGAAGGGTACTACCTTGTAGAAAACTTAAGCTTTCGGCCAACTCTCAAATCTTCCCTGAGAAGAAAAGTGCACTGGGACTGCTAGTTGCTTCAGTGAGGAAAAATAATAGAGAAAGTACCAGGAGAAAACAGAAATTAACATCACAAAAATTACCTCACAGCCAAAACTTCTCCATGTTGGCAAGTATATGAATTTTCTCTAAAGAAGCTCTTATAAGATACATAAGATTGTCAAAATACCCACAAACAAACCCACTATTTTCTTTTTTTAATCACTGTCTTTAAGGCTCAGATTCATGCTACAGGAACAGGGATTCTTCCCTGCAGAGTGATGTGAAGTTAAGATGCTTCCCCTGAGCCAAGGATGTGGGACTCACTGTCCTAAAAATAGTGTTCTATTCACTCAGGTTGGTACGTTAGTTCAGTTATGATGGCGTTTCTTCCCCTCCTGGAACTGCAAGTGGATAATAAACTGCCGGGAAAAATATCAATAACCTCAGATATGCAGATAACACCACCTTTATGGAAAAAAGTGAAGAGGAACTAAAAAGCCTCTTGATGAAAGTGAAAGAGGAGAGTGAGATGGTTGGTTTGAAGCTCAACATTCAGAAAACAAAGATCATGGCATCTGGTCCCATCACTTCATGGGAAATAGATGGGGAAACAGTGGAAACAGTGTCAGACTTTATTTTTGGGGGCTCCAAAATCACTGTGGATGCTGATTGAAATTAAAAGACACTTACTCCTTGGAAGGAAAGTTATGACCAACCTAGATAGCATATTAAAAAGCAGAGATATTATTTTGCCAACAAAGGTCCGTCTAGTCAAGGATATGGTTTTTCCAGTGGTCATGTATAGATGTGAGAGTTGGACTGTGAAGAAAGCTGATCACTGAAAAACTGATGCTTTTGAACTGTGGTGTTGGAGAAGACCCTTGAGAGTCCCTTGGACTGCAAGGAGATCCAATCAGTCCATTCTAAAGGAGATTAGTCCTGGGTGTTCATTGGAAGGACTGATGCTGAAACTGAAACTCCAATACTTTGGCCACCTCATGAAGAGCTGACTCACTGGAAAAGACTCTGATGCTGGGAAGGATTGGGGGTAGGAGGAGAAGGGGACGACAGAGAATGAGATGGCTGGATGGCATCACCGACTCGATGGACATGAGTTTGAGTGAACTCCGGGAGTTGGTGATGGACAGGGAGGCCTGGCATGCTGTGATTCATGGGGTCGCAAAGAGTCAGACATGACTGAGCGACTGGACTGAACTGAATCATCTTTTAGGCGTCACCAAAATCATACAAATGAGGGCGTCAAACCCTCCTGAGTTAATCAGAGTGGTTCTCAATGCAGGTATTCGTCTGCTCTTCTTAAACAACCTACAAGAAAGTGCGTGACTTTTTTTCTCCAATTTTACTTTCACAAATACAAGATCATCAGCACTTGTGTGCAGACTCCCATATACACATAACTATATAAAAGGGTAAAGAATGAATAATCCAATCCTGGATGAAAACTAAACAGAAGAGATGAACACACACACCAGTAAGGATAATAAAAGGCAGTATGTGACTCAGAGCACTTATTTGGGGCAGTTAAAGACAACACAACTCTACTACCAATACAACTTCAACCAAATTTAGTTCTGTGTAGTAATGTACTACCAGACCCTAGATACTGAGGATTCACCTATGAATCCTTGAAAAACAGACAAATCACTCACACAAAATTTCCACTGAGAGCTGACACTATTTGAATGGCAGTTTCAAAGTAATTATTGGGAAGAAAAGCTTGCTTTATTAACTCACAGGCTAACAAAAGTATCACCTTAAAATCAAGGGCAACAAAGATTCCTCCTTGTCTGAGCTTCCTCAGTGGGTAAAATAGTAAGATATATTTTCCAACTTCAGCCACCCTCTTTTGATCTGAGCCCTGGACATACATCTACCCTCACCCCCTGTAAGGAATAAGCCCGACCCCCTCTCCCCCAGTGAAGCAAACAAGGGAAATTGTTACTTCTTCTTCCCTCCTGCTACAGCAGAGGCACCAAAAGCCAAAATCTAGAAAACTCGTCTATTCAAAAAATTTTGTTTTCTAAGAAATCTGTTTGTCAGAGTCTTATAGTCAATAAGAAATAAAAGTATAGAGCACAGATATGTACATAACTTCTAATGTTAAACATAATTGGCTGTATGGACACTACTAATTCAATAAAATGATATTAGAAAGTTAAAAAAAAAAGGCCTTGCCTGAAAAAATTTTAAAAAGACATATTTTCTACAATCTTCTACAACCTCATTTTTATAGTCAGCACACACACACCAAATGCCTAGAACCTACAAAGCCTCAATAAACATTAAATGAGTTGAGTTAAGGTGACTGAAAGACAGAGCTATTATTAAAAGATTATTACATATTTCCTCAATAGAATTTCTGCTTGGACTCCATCTACTATGTATGTGCACATGAGAGTGTTTGGCTGATCAGCTCAGCCCCAGGCAGGTGCTAAGCCAAGCTGTCAAGAATCTCTTCATCTAACAGAGAAATCAAGAAGTATATGCCTACACAGCACTTAAAGAATTATTGCATATTTACTCAGGGCTGAGTTTGTGAGATTTCTATTGAAGTTGTTTCACAAGCAGAAAGGTCATGTTTTGAGATAACACATCTATATAAAATGTAAATGAATTATTGTGGATTAAAAATGATAACATCCTTACACTCTGATTCCATATTAAAAGGATCATATAAATACAACTGGAGCAGGAAAACAACAAAATACATGCCACCGCTTTTACTTTTCAGTCTATACAGAATAAAATACAACCACAAAGTCGTGGAAACTAAAAAGAAGAGGAAGCTTATCTTTTCTTTTCTTCCTGGAAGATATTGCTTACACCTGAATTAAGTTAAAAAACTAAATTTGATCCAGTGAAAATGGTCTTAAATTTTCACTGAGAAAATAACTGGGAGATTTCTCTTTTTTTCTCAATGTTGATGTTTAATCTATTGTCTCTTGCAATTCACTTTCAGTGAAAACACCTCAATTGCCTTTTAATTTTTACTGAAACTGAATGGCTCCAGTTTTTATATTTTCAATCCTTTGCCTTCAAAGTCTGTATTTTTAATTATTTTAAAGAATTTTTAAAAAAAATTCTTTTTTTGGTGCTCTGCAGCCTGTGGGATCTTAGCCCCTGACAAGGGATAGAACCCATGACCCCTGCATTTGAAGCCAAGTCTTAACCACTGGTCTACCAGGGAAATACCAAAACCCATCTTTTTGTAAATACTGTCTTCTAGCCCAGTCATTTCTCTGAGAGTTTGACTCTAGAACAAGTCAGGCTCTTAAAGGATGACAGGCCAAAGCAAGATCAGGTTGCTTTCTGCAATCATCAGAGAGTAAGTTTAGTTGAAAGACTGAAGTTCTTTCCAGGGAGAAGAGACAAGGAATCAAGAATAGCTCTCCTTCATGTGCTTACTCTTCTAGTAAAACTGTTTGACAAACCTTATTCCCAGACCCAGGCTAAAGAGGTATGCACAGGACATGAAGGAGAAGAGAAGAAGGGAAAGTTCTTGTGTGATAACCTGACCATTTTGGAGCAAAACAGAGCAGCTTTGGAAGTTTGCTCCAAGGTAGTGACTGAGGGCATACACACCTGCAGGATATTAATCATCCAATTGTGTACTCAGATATAAACCATGCATCTTCTGCTAAGCCAGAGAGACATTTAATTCATTAGATCACACCCATCTCATGCCTTATCAATTATTTACCAAGTAATGCTCATTAGGTCATAATATTAAAAGGGGCATGAATGTAAAAATATTCTCATGTATACATACAGCAAGGCTTTTGCCTGCTGAGTCACTTCTGGAAAGCTAATATAGCATTTATCTCTAGACACTGTCAGAAACAATGACTTAACAGTTCTGCATTTGAAAGCAAGAAACAGGACAGAGCAAGTATTACATGCCAACAGTGACACCTGGTAAGATGGAAACAGGACAACCTCTCTTTCTCCCTCCCTCTCTCTCCCCTCAACCCCAAGACACACACACATCACTGGGTGTACTTTATCTATGCATGCATGTACATGTGTGTGCATTTATAGGCAAACATTTCAAGCTTTGACTGTCAAATATCCCCACTAGGATGTAAACTCCTTGAAAAAAGAGACTTGGTATCTTTTTAGATACTATTATAACCCCAGCACCTAGAACATGGCAGTGTTTCCACAAATTTTTATTGAGTGAATAAAACTACTTATGAGTTATGTGGTAAAACATGTTTTAACATATCAATAATACTTTTCAAAAAAAATGTTCCCCTAACAATGGTTTGCACATTAGAAATACAGAACAATAATTCTGAATAATATTCTAACTGATCCCTTTTAAAATTTATTCATTTAAAAGTATGACATAATTCAGAGAGTGCAGATTTAATCCATTAGTAAAAGTGTGTGCATGTAAAAGAAATGGTTTTGTTGATATTTTATTATATTCACATAAAAAATGGACAGAAGTAAATAAGGTACAATCCAGAAACAGAATCTAGAATAGAAAATATCCTCATGTAAAAGATTTCATGCTTGAAATAAAAACTGGCAATCAAATTTCAGTCCTCAAGAATGAAATCTTATTTTAAAAGCAATAATTAAAAACTGTGTTGCATCTGACAAATCTCTTGCCAAGCACCAGAACTTGTTCATCCTTAATTTATTCTATTTCACTATTTGAAGAGTTTGAAGAACTAAGAAATTACAGTTAATCTTCATTGCATTTCTCCCTTTTACCTGACTGCTCACAACTCTCATTGATGATACTTTTATGACTTTTATGACTCTTACTGTTGTTCAGACAAGTTGGATACTGGTAGTTTTAAAGCCATATATCTTTCTGAAAAATTCTCAAGAAATTTTAATTTCATGGCTGCAGCAACCATCTGCAGTGATTTTGGACCTCAAAAAAACAGTCTGTCACTGATTCCACTGTTTCCCCATTTAGTTGCCATGAGTGATGGGACTAGGTGAAAATGATCTTAGTTTCTTGAATGTTTAGTTTTAAGCCAGCTTTTCACTCTCCTCTTTCACTTTCATCAAGAGGCTCTTTAGTTCTTCTTCACTTTCAGCCATAACAGCGGTGTCATTTGCATATCTGAGGTGATTGATATTTATCCCGGCAATCTTGATTCCAGCTTGTGTTTCATCCAGGGCAGCATTTCCCATGATGTAGTCTGCATAGAAGTTAAACAAGCAGGGTAACAATATACAACCTTCCTATACTCCTTTCCCAACTTGGAACCAGTCCACTGTTCCATGTCCACTTCTAACTATTCCTGCTTGATTTGCATACAGATTTCTCATGAGGCAGGTAAGGTGATCTGGTATTCCCATCTCTTGAATTTTCCACAGTTTGTTGTGATATACACAAAGGTTTTAGTGTAATCAATAAAGCAGAAATAGATGTTTTTCTGGAACTCTCTTGCTTTTTCGATGATAGAGCAGATGTTGCCAATTTGATCTCTGGTTCCTCTGCCCTTTCTAGATCCAGCTTGAACACCTGGATGTTCAAGAATCATGTGCTGGTAAAGCCTGGCTTGGAGAATTTTGAGCATGACTTTGCTAGTGTGTGACATGAGTGCAATTGTGCGGTAATTTGAGCACTCTTTGGCATGGCCTTTCTTTGGAATTGGAATGAAAACTGACCTTTTCCAGTCCTGTGGCCACTGCTGAGTTTTCCAAATTTGCTGGCATATTGAGTGCAGCACTTTCACAGCATCATCTTTCAGGATTTGAAATAGCTCAATTGGAATTCCATCACCTCCACTAGCTTTGTTCGTAGTGATGCTCTCTACAGCCCACTTGACTTCACATTCCAAAAGGTCTGGCTCCAGGTGAGTGATCACACCATCATGATTATCTTGATCGTGAAGATCTTTTTTGTACAGTTCTTCTGTGTATTCTTGCCACCTCTTCTTAATGTCTTCAGCTTCTGTTAGGTCCATACCATTTCTGTCCTTTACTGAGCCCATCTTTGCATGAAATGTTCCCTTGGTATCTCTAAATTTCTTGAAGAGATCTCTAGTCTTTCCCATTCTATTTTTCCCTCTATTTCTTTGCATTAATCGCTGAGGAAGGTTTTCTTATCTCTCCTTGCTATTCTTTGGAACTGTGCAGTCAAGTGGGTATATCTTTCCTTGTCTCTGTTGCCTTTAGTGTCTCTTTTTTCCTCAGCTATTTGTAAGTCCTCCTCAGACAGCCATTTTGTCTTTTTTGCATTTTTCTTGGGGATGGTCTTGATCACTGCCTCCTGAACAATGTCACGAACTTCCAACCATAGTTCTTCAGTGACTCTGTCCATCAGATCTAATCTTTTGAATCTACTTATCATTTCCACTGTATAATCATAAGGGATTTGATTTAGGTCATACTTGAGTGGTCTAGTGGAATTCCCCACTTTCTTCAATTTAATTCTGAGTTTGGCAATAAGGAGTTCATGTCAGCTCCCAGTCTTGTTTTTGCTGACTCTATAGAGCTTCTCCATCTTTGGATGCAAAGAATATAACTAATCTGATTTCGGAATTGACCATCTGGTGATGTCCATGTGTAGAGTCTTCTCTTGTGCTGTTGGAAAAGGTGTTTGCTATGACCAGTGCATTCTCTTGGCAAAACTCTGTTAGCCTTTGCCCTGCTTCATTTTGTACTCCAAGGCTAAATTTGCCTGTTACTCCAGGTACCTCTTAACTTCCTTTTTCATTCCAGTCCCCTATAATGAAAAGGACTCTTTTTTTGGTGTTAGTTCTAGAAGGTCTTGTAAGTCTTCATAGAACCTTCATAGAAAAGTTCAATTTCAGCTTCTTCAGCATTACTGGTTTCAGGATAGATTTGGACTACTGTGATACTGAATGGTTTGCCTTGGAAATGAACAGAGATCGTTCTGTCATTTTTGAGACTGCACCCAAGTACCACATTTTAGACTCTTTTGTTGACTACGAGGGCTACTCCATTTCTTCTAAGGAATTCCTGCCCACAGTAGTATATTTAACGGTCAACTGAGTTAAATTCACCCATTCCAGTCCATTTTAGTTCAGTGATTCCTAAAATGTTGATGTTTACTCTTGCCATCTCTTGTTTGACCACTTCCTATTTACCTTGATCCATGGACCTAACATTCCAGGTTCCTATGCAGTATTGTTCTTTACAGCATCAGACTTTACTTCCATCACCAGTCACATCCACAACTGCGTGTTGTTTTCGTTTTGGTTTTGTCTCTTCATTCTTTCTGGAGTTATTTCTCTACTCTTCTCCAGTTGCATATTGAGCACCTACCGACTTGGAGAGTTCATCTCTCAGTGTCATATCTTTTTGCCTTTTCATACTGTGTATACATATAGTTTCATACACATAATTGTGTATAGCCTGGCTATAAGAGTTATGAGTTAAAAGAAAGGTCTACATATTTCCCTGGAACTTCTCCAACTCTCACATTGCTGTCCAAAAGTCAATATTTACTTCTTTTTAAAAAATGAATCAAAATATATTTTTAGGTTGTCACTATGTGTTTCTCATACAGAGTCCTACCAATTAAAGAAAAGTTGTCTCCTGGCTGTGCTTTCCTTTGTCGTCCCCTCATTCTGTAAGACATTGAAATTGACTTACGGTAAGGATAGAGGGAGAGAAAGACATTTCTAAACAATGATATTAAGATGGGAATGAAAACAGTGCTCTGTAAACATAAAATTAAAGGACTTCTTTTATAATTATTTGCAACTAATTGCTCAATTTCACTGTGTAATCAAGATATAGGTAACCCTCCTTCGTAAGCAAGATCCCTCATGCTCCTGCTGCCTATTTCTGACTTATTTTCTCCCTCAATTCATGACTTGATATCCATTTTCATTTAATTTTACCCATGTAAACACACTGTACAAGGGGCATTAGAAATGTGTTCTTACTGACATCACTACCTAAAGAGAGCAATATGTTGATCTGAATGCATGTTGAGATTAATTCAAAACAGAAATAATCAACATTAAATCAAGAATAATACTGGAAGTACATTTAGAATGGATAAACAACAAGGTCCTACTGTATACACCACAGGAAACTATATTGAATATCGTATGATAAAATATAATGGAAAAGAATATAGAAAAGAATATGCATTTATGTATACAAAAAGTTATATGTATATTACCAAGTCACATTCTTACAGAAAGATCGGCACAACACTGTACATCAACTATACTTAAATAAGAAATTTAAAAAAGAATAATATCAGGATGGGGGAGTAGTCTTCAATAAGGATGCAATGGAAAATTGGACCCAGAACACCATCAAAATATCTCTGACATTTCCCCAAGTTTTCTCAGAAATGATTAATAACCAACAATTTAAAGAATTAGCAGGAGACATTATCATGCTAAGTGAACTAAGTCAGACAGAGAAAGACAAATTTAATATGATATCCCTTATATATGGAATCTAAAAAAATGATACAATTGAAGTTATTTACAAAACAAAAACAGACTCACAAAATAAACTTATGGTTACCAAAGGGAAAAGGTGGAGGGGGGACAGACAAATTAAAAGGTTGAGATGAACACATACACGATATAAAATAATCAACAAGGACCTACTGTGTAGCATAGGCAACTCTACTCAATACTCTGCAATAACCTACATGGGAAAAGAATCTGAAAAAGGATAGATAGATACATATGCACAACTGAATCACTTTGGTCCAAACCTGAAAACTAACATGACACTGTAAATCAACTATATTCCAATATAAAATAATAATTTTTAAAAAAAGGACTCCCTCCTCCCAAAAAATGAGTTAGCAGGAAATCTGCTCTATAAGTATCATGTTTCATAGAACACCTCTTTAACATACAGATTCTCTGAAATTCCTGGTGGTCCAGGAGCTAGGACTCTGTGCTTTCACTGCAGGGGGCATGGGTTTGACCTAACTGTGAAATGCTATTAAAAAAAAAAAATTCTCTAATATCCAGGAGAGGTGAAAAACTGAAGTCACTGCCAGTGAGCTTAGTCCGGGAAATCTGGGATGTTTCTGATGCTGAATATTCTCATTTGAAAATGAGAATTAAAACAGAAACTACACTCATCCATTCCTGGGTTCTAAAGTTGATCAAGAAAGAGGGGTCCTTCTCCACCACAAACCTACCACATTCAGTTCAAAACAATAGAGGATTTTCTTTGATATAGTTTAGCTTCTCTTTCTCTAAAATCTACGCTCTACCATTCTTTTATCGGCATACCCAGGGTCCCTCAAATGCTTCCATATCTGACTAAATGCTGTTCTTCCAAAGAATAGTGATAACAGTAACAACAAAAGCAATAATACATTTGTTGATCTCTTAATATGCATCAAGATTTTATGTGCATCTTCCTATTGAACCTTCACAACCATCCCATGAAGTAGCAGTTAATATTTAAACTGAGTTTTATAGAGAAGAAAAATAATGTTTAAAGAAATTTAGTCATGTTCATGAGTCACACAACTCGTAAGGGGCAGAGGAGAGGCCCATACCTAGGTCTGTCTAATTCCACATCCCAAATCTCTAGAGTAACTGTACAAACAGTAGAAGGGCTCAAAAAAGCACTTGGCTTAAGTGTTTGATTTAACAAATCAGAAATTAAGACTCCAAAGACTACGGCACAGTGTCTCTTTGATCCCAAGTCTCTATGATTATATTATAGCATCGAACACATCCACACCAACAAGCCTCTTTGGACTCCATAACTTCCCTGGTTCTCCACTTAACTACCATTCTGGCTTTCTAGAAACTCTCCTTTGCCTGTCCATGTTCTAAGTGTCAGCCTTCTCTAAGACTCCATCCTCAGCCTCCTCCCTAGTTTGTCTATGCCAAGGTTTTGCAAACTGCAAAAACATTTATTTTTTAAATTGCAGTATAATTGCCTTAGAATGTTGGGTTGGTTTCTGCTCTACAGCAACGTGAATCAGCTATGCTGCTGCTGCTGCTGCTAAGTCACTTCAGTCGTGTCCGACTCTGTGTGACCCCATAGACGGAAGCCCACCAGGCTCCCCCATCCCTGGGATTCTCCAGGCAAGAACACTGGAGTGGGTTGCCATTTCCTTCTCCAATGTGTGAAAGTGAAAAGTGAAGTCGCTCAAGTCGTGTCTGACCCTTAGCGACCCCATGGACCGCAGCCTACCAGGCTCCTCCATCCATGGGATTCACTAGGCAAGAGTACTGGAGTGGCTTGCCATTGCCTTCTCCGGAATCAGCTATAAATATACATATATTCCCTCCTTTTTGAGCCTCCCTCCCCCTCCTCATTTCACTAGTCTAGGTCATCACAGAGCACCAAGCTGAAAAGACATATCCTTAATTTATAAAAATTATATCAAAACATGAGAATGCAAGGCTTAAAGTGTTGGGCCCAGGTACCAACCTCCGCTGCTCTTCACCGTGTTCTCCTGAAGGGACAGTGAGGCATTCATCCATGTGTCCATGAAGCAACCTGAGGACGTCACCACCAATCAGATACCCTAGAAGGATCAAAACACAGTCACTTTTGAACTGTCATTATCAGATATAAAAAACTAAACAGATCATCTGATCTGATCTCCTAGTTTCATAGACAGAGACACACAAGTCTGGTAAGGAGTAAGTACTGGACTGAAATCGCAGAGATGGGTGGGGTCACCTGCCTTCCACCCTGAGCCCTGGGTTTCCAAGTCCCACAGTCAGGGATATTCCCACTACTATACGTGACCTCAGCCTCATAAAAAGCCTCCACTAAACACACAAGCCTGAATAGGCTCAGATTTGAACTTAAGTGAGAATAATCAGAACAAACTGATACATCCCGAGAAAACCCTGATGCCCAAACATTGTGGTGATCTAGCACTAAGTCACACACCCTGGAAGATGAGAAATCTTGATGTTAACCTAACCAAGCAACACCCTGAGGCCAAAAACTGGAGAAAATAATCCCTGGAAAGCTAGTACTTAAAGCACACACAAGAACAAGCTAAAGTTGAAAATAGCGTAAAAATAAGGAAAGCTAAATCTTAATACAAACTTCACTTTTAAGTAGCAATTGAAATAAGTTTCTTAAATGTCATGTATCTTCATTACAGAATATTTTGACACAAACAGCTCTAATTTATTTGCTCATTATCACAATTCCAAAGATGACTCTCAACTCTGTAACAGGGACCAGCCTCCTAATGTAAGTGGAGTCTTTACCTTGGGCTGCTTCACTTCCTGAGCTGATTGGGGCCACGCTCCAGAGGGTCTGCTGGAAAGCAGCATCCACGTGCAAGCTGCCGTTACCGTAAGACAAGTGCTGCAGTAGAGGCAAAACGAGGCATCACTACAGGCTCTGGTTGAATCTTAACATGCAAGTACTTCTCGCCACTCTAACTGCACACTGCAGATTTGGAAATGTCCACAGAGAACCTCTGTTTCAATCCTGTCACTCAAAAATGAATAGACTAGTAGAATGAAAGTTAAGAGTTTATATCTGACTTTGGGTATTTTTCAGCTTCCTTCTAAGCATTACTACTCAAGTCACTAATCGGAAAACATACAAATTAAAGTAATAAAATAAATTTGTGAAAATGGACTATTCTGTTGTAAAGGATTACTGTACAGCCAGAGGGCACTTATTATTAAAACGACAATTAAGGTTTTACATATCACACCATGACAGTGTTTTAGGTGAAACACTTTGACAGTGAAGTAGGTGAAACCTATAGAACCGATATGTCTTGGTTTTATGGGGTCCTTTAGGAACCTTTATCTACAATTTGACATAATAGCCATTAGATGGCAATACTTCCTAATAGATATCAAAAATCAGGACAGTGAATGTCCTTCAAAATTCATTCATTTCAAATTTCAGATGTCCCTGCTTAAAATCAAATGTATTAAAAGATGGTCATATTTTACATCTTTAAGAGCCATAATTGATGAACTCTGAAATGATAAGTAAAGAAAAACAAAATTATGAGTACAACCAAATGCCTTGCTTATTTCATTAACCATTAACTGGCTGCTGCTGGAACAACCACCTGTTCTCTCAGAGTAATCTCAGTAAACACCACCAACATTCCTATAATATTCCTGCAAAATTTTCCAATTTTGACAACAGCTTAAGCTTTTAAAGATTTTAATTGCACTAGAACTTTTCCAGAAATCTGACTCTCCTAGTTAAATAAAGAGCAGCCACAGCATGAAAAGTCACACTGGTACATGTCACAGGTTCTTTTAATACCCAAAGGTCTCTCCTGCCTAAATATACAAATATTTATTATGTTTACACAAAAAACACTAAGTCACCAGCACACATAGGTACTTCTTTCTCTTAAAAACAAAACCAAAGAAATTTGTGACATTTGGCATATATGTGATTATCTAGAAAATAATTTTTTCAGTCAGTAAGATTAAGAGTGAATGCATCAGATTCAGCAATAACATGCTCTTACCTCTCACCCCACACCCTCCTATTCACCTGAACCTGTCACTCTAAGCAAAATTTCAGCTGAAATGCCTTTATTGAATTAATTTCTTCTCTGATATGTTAAAATTCTTTAACTGTTTACAAAGAAATCACATGTCAGTTGCTTCCACAAACAAGAAAAATATATTTTCCTTCATAGCCTTCATCATACAACATTATCTTTTAGAGTATTTTTCTTTCTCCCTCTTGTAAGCTATCTGTCACAGGCTCACAACTGTATTCCTCACATCCAGAAGGGTTATCAATAAAGAAGTAAGTGCAGAAGCCAACCAGACCTTTCAGATCAAAGTAGCATAAACTTTAAAGATTATATTTTAAATTATTTCATAAACATTCTTATTTCAATGACCAAATCTAGAATTACAGCAAAATAATAGAAAAATACTTACAAAAAAAACCTCCATAAAACTGTATGGAATTTATCAAACCACCAGAAGATGATTCAAAATATCAATGCTTATATTTTCACTTTTGAATTCAAGTGAAAGTTCATGCCATATTATAATAGATTTGTTCATTCATCCAGGTTCACTTAATATACTATGCATAAAGCATTGTGCTAAATAATAATAGAACAAATTCCCCACCCTGAGGGTGATTGCAATCTAGAAAGAAAGGTAAAATATATATACAAAATACTGTGAGTCGGTATTTTGAACACATTAGCTGAACTGTAATACAGTGCTACAGGAACTGAGAGATGAGACCACTTGGACCTGCCTAATCAGAACTGAGTCTATTGTCCTGGGCCTTGAGGACAGGTGGCGTTTCCACAGGACAGACTGGGTTCCACGTGGGATGAAGCACTTCAGGAGCCAGGATGATCATTTGGCCTGAACCTCATATTGAAACACTTAGAGATGCGTCTCCAAAAGTTTGCACATACATTGAATCTGGATATCTGTATTCATAATGTTAATGTGCTAAGGGTAAATATACTAAAAAATACCAAAACTTTTCTAACCTAGTTCAGAGATTTTCATTCCTAATATTTCAGAAACCTCATAGTTGGAAGTTGCCTGGGCTTTTTTAGGCGGGGCGGCGGGGGGGGCGCTCTTGGCTCTAATAAGGGAATAGGATGCAAAGAGGCAGAGAAAAAGGAATGTTAAGCATAGTAAAGAGTTTCAGCTTTGGGGCATACAGCATATACTTATAAACGGAGTGACACAAAGGCCTGCAGACAAGGCAGCTGCCAGATCACGGACCTTATTGAGAATAAGGAGCCACTGCAATGAAAAAATAATGGAGGAAGGAGTACTACAATGTAATTTTCAAATCATATCTAAGCGTGAAAGTATTAGTTGCTTAGTTGTGTCTGACTCTTTTTGTTACTCGATGGTCTGTCCATGGAATTCTCTAGGCAAGAATACTGGAGTGGGGAGACACTCCCTTCTCCAAGAGATCTTCCCAACCCAGGGATCAAACTAGGGTCTCCTCCATTGCAGGCATGTTCTTTACCGTCTGAGCTACTAGGGAAGCCCAAGATACACAATAAATATAAGCATAAAAATAAGGAAAATGTCAGCCTGTTGGAAAAAAGTTTAAAAAAAAATGTCCTTAAGAGCATATCGCACCATGTAAAGTTATCTAAATAATGTCCACTCTTCTCAAAGAAATATTCTCTAGGCATAAATCTTTTGGATGCCTCTATTTAATTTGGCCAGTTCACCAAGAAAGGGAAATCTGCACGAGAACCACACTGTTTGTGAATTCACAGGTCTGTGATGTTAAATATTCAGAAGGCAGTAACAGTTTCAGTAACTAACACTAAGATGAGTGTTAGTGTTTTGCTAGGATTAGCAAAAACAGATGTCCAAGGGGGAAAGCACAGTTGGCCTCAGGCTGAAACATGCAACTGCTCTCAAACGTACACACGTGCCCTGGAGGGACTTGGGAGAGTCATCTGCTCCCTTCTGTCACCTTGATTCGCAGGTTAGTGACTCTAGAGTTCTCACAGACACATGAATCATCTGAGGAACTTGCCCAAAAAAGGAAGAATTTCCCAGGCAATTCAGTGGTTAAAACTTCACCTTCCAATGCAGGGGAGTGCAGGTTCGATTCCTGGTCTGGGAGCTACGATCCCACATGTCTCATGACGAAACAAAACAGAAGCAATACGGTAACAAAATCAATAAAGACTTTGAAAATGGTCTATATTAAAAATCTTTTTAAAAAGACAAATTTGAATTCATGAGGTGGGGCCAGCTGGAGTGGGAGAGGGGGTGGGCAACCAAGGTCACTAATCCAAGAAGCATGCTTTGAGTAACAAGACTTTATATGATAGAAGCACACAATCTCAGGCTTAGAGAAGATGCTATAAATCACCTCCCAGGAGTTCTCAACCTGGACTCCACTTTGATACTTTACATTTCCTTTGTAATCCAGTGTATATATTGTATGCATTTTAAAAGCTAATGAGACAAGGAATATCTGACTGCCCAAAAGGTCCAAAGCACAAAAATTTTTAAGAATATCCAAATTCAACTTTTATCTGAGGCTTTCATTCACTCATTTATCTCTCGCTCATTAAGGGCCAGGCCCTTGGGCCCTAGTGATGTGACACTCTGGAAAAATGATCCTCCAGCGACAAGGAACACAAGTAAACAAGATATATGACCCTTCAGGCTTCATGTTTTTAATTCTGAGAAAAAAAAATGAGAGACACAGATAGAGGTTCTTTAACAGTCTATGTTTTCATTACCTGAGCCACAGAGGAAAAAAAAAAAAGGTGATTGCTGTCTTTCTAGCTATCAATATTTTTATGCAACTTGAGACAGCTTAGGTACTTTTTATACAATCAAACCACCTAGCATTTCTTATCAGAAATAAAGAGTGTGGTATGAGAGAAGGAAATTTTTATGAGCCTTAGAATAGCTTTCTTTTAAGCATTTTTCATCACTCTTTCAATTGTGAGGTTCTGCTTTTCCCAATTTACTTTTAGACAGTTGTTAGGTAATATTTTCATGGATTTTTTTAAAAAAATCTGTTTCTAAAAAGACCCAATCAAAAAATGGGCCAAAGAACTAAACAGACATTTCTCCAAAGAAGACATAAGGATGGCTAACAAACAGATGAAAAAATGCTCAACATCCCTCATAATCAGAGAAATGCAAATCAAAACCACAATGAGATACCATTTCACACCAGTCAGAATGGCTGCTATCCAAAAGTCTACATGCAATAAATGCTGGAGAGGATGTGGAGAGAAGGGAACCCTCTTACACTGTTGGTGGGAATGCAAACTAGTACAGCCACGATGGAGACCAGTGTGGAGATTCCTCAAAAAACTGGAAATAGAACTTCCATATGATCCAGCAATCGCACTCCTGGGCATACACACCGAGGAAACCAGAATTGAAAGAGACACATGTACTCCAATGTTCATCGCAGCACTGTTTATAATAGCCAGGACATGGAAGCAACCTAGATGTCCATCTGCAGACGAATGGATAAGAAAGCTTTGGTACATATACACAATGGAGTATTATTCAGCCATTAAAAAGAAGGCATTTGAATCAGTACTAATGAGGTGGATGAAACTGGAGCCTATTATACAGAGTGAAGTAAGCCAGAAAGAAAAACACCAATACAGTATACTAACGCATATATATGGAATTTAGAAAGATGCAAATGATAACCCTGTATACACGAGACAGCAATAGAGACACAGATGTATAGAACAGTCTTTGGGACTCTGTGGGAGAGGGTGAGGGTGGGATGATTTGGGAGAATGGCATTGAAACATGTATGTTGTTATATGTGAAATGAATCACCAGTTCAGGGTCAATGCATGTTATAGGATGCTCAGAGCTGGCGTGCGGGAATGACCCAGAGGGAGGATAAAGGGAGGAGGGAGGTGGGAGGGGGGTTCAGGAGGGGGAACTTATGTACACCCGGGGCGAATTCATGTCAATGTATGGCAAAACCAACCAATATAATATTGTAAAATAATTTGCCTCCAATAAAAAATAAATTAATTAATTTAAAAAATCTGTTTCTATAGGTGACAGAGAAAATTATTCAAAAATCAATGTTTCAAATGAGAGCAATCCAATCCTTGGGTTGAAAATTCATGTGCATACCAGGGTGATTTTATATCTTTCTAACACAAGTAAGAGTTGTTTTACATGCTTTATTTTGTTCAGTTTGAAATAGATTCACAGTTGGAGAAGACTCTTGAGAGTCCCTTGGACTGCAAGGAGATCCAACCAGTCCATTCTAAAGGAGATCAATCCTGGGTGTTCATTGGAAGGACTGATGCTAAAGCTGAAACTGCAATACTTTGGCCACCTCATGAGATGAGTTGACTCACTGGAAAAGACTCTGATGCTGGGACAGATTGGGGGCAGGAGGAGAAGGGGACGACAGAGAATGAGATGGCTGGATGGCATCACCGACTCTGTGGACATGAGTTTGAGTGAACTCCGGGAGTTAGTGATGGACAGGGAGGCCTGGCGTGCTGTGATTCACGGGGTCGCAGAGTCGGACACGACTGAGCAACTGAACTGAACTGAATAGCTATTTGATCATGTTTCCTCTCTTTTAAATTGCATTGTTCTCTTATAATTTAAGCTGCTTTGCTAAAGCCTTCTTTTTTTAAAAAATAAATCATTCCAATGGGAAAAAAGAATCCCCCCCCCTTGGATATTCCTGAAAAGAGGAAGAAGGTATCATTTTTTATATTAAAATATGAAACAGCAAGCTTGGAAAACCATTATTTTGGATAATGGGTTTACTATCTTTTCTAGAGATAAGATCCTTTATTCCTAGGAAATCCTGTAAAGAGGTTCAACAGTTAAAGCAGAAGGCAGATCACCCCAGGAGAAGCCTAGGGCTCCAGGAGTCCAGCACAGTGCCCTCTTCTGTCCAAAGACAGAGGAGAGAGAAAAATCAGTCCTTATCAATCAATTTACCATCCCAACAGATGTAACCTTGATTAGATCAGCAAGTGAATAATTGGATAGTTTAACCTTAGCTTAACAATCACTGTTAGTGAAGGGAAATTAGATCAAAGGCCAACTGACAGCAATGACTTAAAAAAAAAATCAATGACTGACAATGTTTATTTTCAGTAGTTAGTTATAACTGTTGTGTTTTCATTCAAATTTCTCAACTAATTTTTAACCATATCAGAACCTTCTCAGCATATGACTCTTGCTTACACACGATAGACCTTTCTTTAAAATCAACTGTTACATCATATCTGTTTACTACTCACCTTCCCTCTTTCTCTTCTTCTGGTTAAATATCTAAAGTTCCTTTAACTATTCTTAATAGGTACAAATCCCCCAGGTAAATATTGATAACAATTTTTAGATGTGTCGTAGAGCTAGAAGTCTTGTCTGGATTAAGCATTCAATTCTCTTAATATCCCTGTGAATGGAGCTATTACCCGGATCCAGAAGATGAAGAAAGAGAGAGTTTGAAGAGGTTATGTGATTGGCCCAAGCTCATGCTTATCGGGCTCTGTACTAACAAACAAGTGTGTGTATGTGAGAATATATGCAATCCATTTTCAGTTATTCAGGTTCAGTATGTGGATTATTCCACATACTGTTTATTCCAATCTCTTTTATTGCCTCACTTTTCACCCTTTCACTTGCTCCAGATCATTCTAACTAAGCACCATGTGGTCCTTGAATCCATAAGACTATATCGTTACTATAATCACCCATGTGGAAATGGAAGGTAATAATTAATTATGCCTAAATCCATTCAAACATCCCTCAGCATCTCTACCCCAAACACTAAGCTACTGTCTTAAGGATATTCTCCTATAGTTCCATGGGCTTGGTCTGTTTTTTCACTACTTTTTCAAGGGCAGAAACCATGTGTAATATGTGGTTGTTCCTGTGGTTTCTATTATTATATGTGAGGTCCACAGAGATAATCACTAAAATCACTGACTTCATCACCAAATGAAAGTAATTGAAATTTTAACAATCTGTTTGGTCAACTATCTGTAGTTTTTTGTTTTTTAATTTACCTAATTTTTAATTGAAGGATAATTGCTTTACAGAATTTTGTTGTTTTTTGTCAAACCTCAACATGAATCAGCCATAGGTATACATACATCCCCTCCCTCTTGAACCTCCCTCCCGTCTCCCTCCCCATTCCGCCCCTCTAGGTTGATACAGAGCCCCTGTTTGAGTTTCCTGAGCCATACAGCAAATTCCACTTGGCTGTCCATTTTACTGATGGTAATATAAGTTTCCCGGAGAAGGCAATGGCAAGCCACTCCAGTACTCTTGCCTAGAAAATCGCATGGACAGAGGAGACTGGTGGGCTGCAGTCCATGGGGTCGCTACTAGTCGGACACGACTGAGCGACTTCATTTTCACACATTGGAGAAGGAAATGGCAACCCACTCCAGTGTTCTTGCCTGGGGAATCCCAGGGACAGCGGAGCCTGGTCAGCTGCTGTCTATGGGGTCTCACGGAGTCGGACATGACTGAAGTGACTTAGCAGCAGCAATGTAAGTTTCCATGTTACTCTCTCCATACATCTCACCCTCTCCTCCCCTCTCCCCATGTCCATAAGTCTGTTTTCTATGTCTGTTTCTCCACTGCAACCCTGCAAATAAATTCTTTAGTACCATCTTTCTAGATTCCGTATATATGTATTAATATACGATATGTATCTTTCTCTTTCTGAATATAAAAGTTTATCAGAGGGACAATCCTGGCAGTGCAGTGGTTGAGACTCCACCCTTGTATGCAGGGAGTGCAGATTTAATTCCCGATTGGGGAACTAAGATCCTGCATGAAGGGCAGTGTGGCAAAAAAAAAAAAATTTAAGGGTTATCAGAAAAGGAATTTAAATAAACTGGCTAAAATGTAGCTTGATCTGTAAATGTAATTAGTAATGAATTCATTTCTTTTCCAAGGTAACAGAAGGGGAACCTCATGCATTACAATTACTACCATTGTTTGTATAGTGGTCTTTAATTCCAAGACTGTTCAAATTTATCCTCTCATTGCTTCATCGCAGTAACTGTGGTGTTAGGGATAACTGTCACCATTTTGCAATGAGGAAGCCGGAATTCATGGAACTATGTGATTCAGGGATTAGTGGTAGAATTGACACTTAAAAGCCCTGGCCTCAGTGAGATTCTGAATTTTCTACTCCTGTGCATACTGATGCCATCCTGTCAAACTGCTCTGTAGCGGGAAGAACAAGTCACACAGCAAAAACATGCATAGTTATGCACAAATAGAAATAAGATATGTGTAGAATTTATATACTGAGAAGCAGGCATGAATTATTTTTACTACTGCTATTGGATTCCAAGTAAAACGACAATTCGAAATGTCTACCTCCTGATCAAACTACATCACCATCACATACACAGCACAGGCACACAGCAAGGCCTTAACAGAAGTTTATTTGACAAGCTGGCACACTTGCATTGTCCTAGGAATGTGCGTGGTGACTGTTTCCACCTATACTGGTTAAGAGAAAAAATGAGAGCGATGCTCCAGGCCTCCCTTTAGCTCTGCATTATTAGCTGCTTCATTTAATAGTTCCTCCCAGTTACATGAGGCCTTGTTTCACCACTTCCCTGACTTCCTCATTACTTCTTCCCTCAAAGCAAGTAAAACTACACCCTTCCTCCTAGCAATGTTTCAAAAATTGGAATTAATTGTGTTGGTTAGCAAAAACTTACTTGACCCACAAGACCCACTCTACTTAAAGCCTCAAAGAGCCAAGGGGTACCAATTACTTTATTAATTCAAAATCACATGCAAATATTTTGATTTAAGGAAGTGGTAATAAACTCATGCTAACTGATAGAAAGTGTAATTGCAACAATGCTCTATTTTTTATTTTTGTTTCAGTCATCATCCACTATGATGTCTGGGATTATTTTTATGTGGATATTCATGTAGAGTTTATAATACTCCATTTCATATTTGTTTACTTTCTCAACTTTAAAATAAAAAATATTTTGCCCTGATATCTTATACACTTCCATTGATTGCAATCTTTTGTGAACTTGTGCATATAATTATTTTTACCAAAAATACAATTTACTAAGTAAGTTAAATTAAACAGATATTGGCCTTACCACAAAAATAAAAAGCACCTCCTCTGATTAAACATAAACTTTTTTCTTTACTCTTTCATTTCCAGCTCTTTTCCTCTGGAACAATGCAATGTCAGTGAGAGAATTAAACTACATTTTGTTTATTTCTCCTTTCTTAGCATGACAAGTGTTTCTCCTATAATAATTTGCTTTCATAAATATCAAAATAGGTAATCACAGCCTCATTAATACAGCCTTCTCTTTGGGCACAAAATGACAATTTCAAATTCCTGATTGGATTGCGTTTACATGCTATTGATAAAAATCCAAGAACAGGCTCTATCAATGTTGTGAACACATGTCACATTATTCCCTCTACCTATGGAATTATTTATAACTCATCGAATAGAGATACAGGTTTGTTTCTAAGCAATTTTCCTAGATAACTGGCAATCTCAGCTTTAAAGGGATCATTTTATTGACCTGTCACTTATTTTATTCCCAAGTACATGATCTCACTTTCCACACTTACCAGGTACCTTTCAGAGGACACGCTCACTAAGATGAGGTCATCTCCAACCCGCACTTTTTCTCCTTCTGAACGCTGCTTAGAGGCAGGATGGATGGTCCACCAACAAGCTTCACCTACACGATGATTGACAAGTGAAACACAAAGAAGTGCCTCTTAGTTGAAAACTTAGTGTTCTTAGCCAGTGACTCCAAAATAAAAGAGGGAAATGAAGTAGATCTTCACAATTAGTCTCCTGAAAATAAAACGATCCTGTTTACACAAACTTTAGAAATTTGAAATAGAATGCAAATTTACCTCATAGACCGTGAAAATCAAAAGAATTGGGAAAAATTAGCTTTAGAATCTAAAAAACAGTGAATATATGTTTAAATGATTCACACCTGAAACACAACATTGCAAATCAACTGTACGTCAGTAAAAATTTAAAAGGAAGGAGGGAAGAAAGGAAGGGAGGGAAAAAGGGAGGGAGACATAGTGACATGCAAAGATTCTTCTCACAGAAAGTGACTGTGATGTTTGGGGAAGTGTGGAGTCTCTTTCCCCTACTAAGGACTGCTTTGAAAGGATATTTATTTATGCCAACATAAGACCAAATTCACCAGCCACACTGATCCAACTTCATTCCTTACACAATCACACGTCATTAAGCAGCTCACATGGCTCCTCCCAATTATATCCAATTTTTTACCACTTGATTTTCAAAAGGATTTGGGGTTGTGTTATGTGATAGTTATATTGTGATAATTAAAAAGCTTCTAATTTGGGTGGATATTGATTTAAAATGAGTACAAATATTGTCACTTAGGTTTTACTAACTACCCTGTGCCTTATTTTAAAATGTAGTAGTTTCTATTAATTTAGGAATAAAATAGAAGAGAATCCTACAGAATTGTCTGGGATACATCTAAAAAGATAGATTATAAAGCTATCTGAGTAAACATAAAATTAAATAATTTCTTCTAGAAAAAGTCAAGCATAAGCCTCATGAACCATATAACCATATAACCGTTCTCCATTCTTCGGTCCCATCACCAAGGATATAAGTGTGGGCACGCAATTCTTCACTCTGTTCATGGTTCCTTTTATACCTAAATATAAGCTCTATTGCAAAATGAGAATCGTTTTAGTGATGCATTTGTGCTTGCGTGCGAAATCGCTTCAGTTGTGTCCGACTCTTTGAGACCCTATAAACTGTAATCCATCAGGCGCCTCTGTCCATGAGATTCTCCAGGCAAGAATATTGGAGTAGGCAAGTCAAGCCCTCATCCTGGGGATCTTCCTGACCTAGGGATCAAACCCATGTCTCTGAGGTCCCCTGCATTGGGAGGTGGGTTTTTTACCACCAGTGCTACCTGGGAAGCCCCATTTAATAATTACCACTTTCTTTCTCTGTGCCTCCCATTTTACTATTTCTCCATAACACTTATGTTTAGCTCTTTTTTTTTTTTTAACTAATTACCAAATGCCAGAACATAAATTCTACAATAGCAGGGCATTTGTATGTTTTATTTACTAGGGTTTTGTCAGCTCCTACTAGCATTTTAGAGGCATTTGCTCAATATTTTCTTACACAAACCAGTCTTACTTGACTGACACCTTGCAGAATTCTTTATCTTCATTCACTCAATTCACATTTTTAGAGTTGTAGGAAGTTTTTCATCTGTTCACTCAAACATTGATAAAGCACATGCTATTTGTCAACCACTGCTTTAGTAGCTGGAGATATATCAACAAATAAGGGAAAAAATGTATCTGCCTTATGAATTTCATTCTGATTGAGGCAGGCACACAACAAACAATAAATAAATAGTTTGGTAATTCAGAATTAGTATGGCATTATGGGGAAAATAAAGTAGAATAAGGGAATTAGGGCATAGAGATGAAGATGGCCTTGTTTGGTGAGTTTCACTATTATATAATAGTACCAATGAATGAAAACAACTTATAGATCATGCATGTGGTTTTATTTGTTTTGAGAGAGAGAACTGAAGACCTTTTTCACCTATGTGCTGAAGTAAATTATGGTGAAAAAACTTAAAAAAAAAAAACTAGCCAAAACATAGAAGAATGGCTGAGAATATATAGAACTGAATAAAAACGAGAGGAATATATTTATCTTTTTGGTGCCTGGGATTCTCAGAATTCTCTGTATAAGGTAATATGTTTATTAAAAAGTAAGTTAGGTTGGTAAATAGAACTTTATTTTATCCATTTGTTATTTGTCAAATTTTTAGAGTATGGGAAAGTATTTCAAAAAGGAGGGCAGGTGTGAGTTTCATGTCACCTATAAAAGCAACAACTTGATACAAGTTGATCTATTTCCTTCCATTCCTTTTTCTGCTGGGTCCTTAATCTTTAATTCCAAAGGTAGACATGTTTATTATAAAAAATTAAAGAATCAAATCGTACAGAGGTGGATATAGTGTAAAGTCTTCAGAGCATTGAGAATAGAAGAACAAATATAATCTATACTCTATTTTGAGTCTTCAGAAGGATAAAAATATTGATATATGTAAATAAATATATATATGTAGCATGATGACCCATGGACAAGGAAATGAAGAAAATTTTCTTTTTCTGTCTTTTTGGTTGAATGTTGACACTGATTATGTTATATTTGCACATTAAAAATGTTTTTAAGATGAAATATAAAAGAAAGAAATATGCAGTAATACTTTACAAACTAATCAGTGCACATTAATATGGTTATCAGACAGTAGAGCATGTTGCAAGTACTGTTTTCCTACCCAACTCCATCAAAAGAATAAAGTTTAAAGTCTAGTTTGCACATCAAGCTAATTATGTCCAGATGACCTACCAACAGAAACAGTGTACATTTCCTCCTTCTAATGAAACCTTTCCATAGTTAGTCACTGGTTTTATCCTGAAACCGTTTCTAAGAATATTCAGTCAATATATCTTCCATCGGGTCTCATGACGTCTCCCAGTCCAGTTCCTGCCATGCTCTTGTGAACACAGCTTCATCTCAGACCAAGGTGCTCACCTGTTGTATCCTCTTGCAAGCCAACATCAAAAGCCAGCTTATCAGTTGAAGACCGAGAGGTGGACAGGCAGCACAGGTACTAGAAGACACAGAATCAGTTCAGTTCAGTCGCTCAGTCATGTCCGACTCTTTGCGACCCCATGAATCACAGCACGCCAGGCCTCCCTGTCCATCACCAACTCCCAGAGTTCACTCAAACTCATGTCCATCGAGTCGGTGATGCCATCCAGCCATCTCATTCTCTGTCGTCCCCTTCTCATCCTGTCCCCAATCCTTCCTAGCATAGACGTCACTAAACATTTCCCGTTCTCACCAAGTCTAATTCTAAGCACTTAGCTTTCACTGGGAGCAATGTTCTGGAGGAAATGTGGGTTTTTTTCCCACTCAGAAATATGTTCTGTAGACAAAACAAGACGAGTGACTGGGGATATGTCTCTATATCTCTCACTTTATGTGATATTCATGATCATAAGCGAAAGAACAACCTGATCTGTCATCTTTCAAGCAGAAATTTGAACACTATTCACTTTTATCTTCTAGTTTGATTTTCAAATTTTTAAACTCTTTAAAATTCACCTAGAATTGATTGTGGTGTGTAGCATATTGCTTCACTGCAATGAGGCTTTGTCACGTGTATACCTATGTGTGTTTACCTAGGAAGAATACAACTCTGCCCAACACCATTATCTTTGACTCTTCTCTCTGCCTCAAGTTTTCCTAACTGTATATTCTTGGACATGAAGTTTAGGATCATTTTTCTGGCCAACTCCCCTACTCCCATGCTAACCTCAAACTCTACACTAAATGCTACAAGACTGAGAACACAGAGATGAATCTAGTATGAGCTCAAGATACACTGTCATCTACCCCAACCAAGCGCAGCGCCTGAAAGAACAGGAACCCTTCCAGCAGGACTCAGGAACAGCTCTGGGGATTAAGCCAGCCCAGACTTCCCAGAATCACTGGACAAATAATCAAGACCCAGACAATCCCTACAATGGAAAAGGGCCCACCCAGCTCAGTGGCTGTCTGTGAGTGTAAGGAGGCAGGTGATAAATGGACTGGGGATAGAAGTCAAGTGGAATTTGGTGCCATGAGGGTGTAAATTCAATGAATCAGGAGAATCTGTTCCCTGACTGTAAACCACTGACTCCCAAAGATATAGAAAAGATGTTTCAAAGGTCCTCAAGCATATTCCTAGCTAGTTAGAAGTATGAGTCTAATCTCAAGACAATCTCTAAACCTCAAGTCTCTGAGGTTTACAGACTTTAGATCCAGGCATATTAAATATCAATGTTAATTTGAGAAAAAATACCAATGTTGTAACACTGACTTCCCAGAAAAAATTGTAGAGTGGTCCCTATTAAAGTTATCTGTGATAGTTTTCAATAATATCACAGTACCAGGCACTGGAGTTGTTAATGGACATTCTCTCCTCCTTTAATGTTCACTGCAACTGCTAGGTAGAGACTATAATTATTCAACTAGATGTTAATTAAATTTTATATGGCAAAGACTAGTCTTTCTTACTACTATATCTAGCACCCAGAACAGTATCTAGCACACAGAGGTGCTGAATAATATTTACTGACTGAATGAGTAAAATTTTCAGATGCATTTACAGGCTTAGAGAGGTTCCACAAGGTACCCAAAGCAGTATAGCATATAGGAAAGTAAGCCTGAACCCAGATCTACCAACCAAGTTTAGGCTCTTTCCGATCTACCATGTATACAGAGGGTAGTTATTTAAAAACAGACTCTCATATTTATTATTTCATGTGTTCTGATGGCTCCTGAAAGTGAAATTCTTTCCATGAAGTTTTAATGTATGAGTGCTATATGCAAAAAGGCTATTTTTATACATTTGTCTTGTATACAGTCACTTAAAGTATTTTCCTTTATTTTACTTCATATCTTAGTAAGTCAGTCAAGATTTCCAGAACAATGTTAGACAGCATATTCTTGGGGTTTGTTTTTGTTTTGTCAAGAATGGACTTAGTGTTTGACAATTAACTGTGAGGTTGGCCATTGATTTAACATAAATATTTTCCTCATCATTGAGGAAATAATCACCAATAATCAATTTTTATGAGGAATTGGTACTTTTATTAAAAACCTGTTTCAGTACCTGTTAAGATGATCACATTTTTCTCATCTGACGTACTAATGTGATGTAGGCCATTAATAGCAATGATATTATTAAGTCATCATTAAAATCATATCTGTACTTTTCCTATACTTCTCTTCCTACACTTTTCAATTCCATTAGCCAGATTTTTCACATCAGTATTCATGATGATGAAGACTGATGATTTTTTTTCTGTTTTGAGGGGTATTGCTATAGAGACTATGCTTAAGTTTTTGCTCAGAAACAGTCTACATATTTAGGGAATTATCGCCTTCTTAAAAGTGATGATTATTTTATATTTCCAAGTACTAGACTATCATGTAGTCACTAAAATAAATCTGATAAAAATTTAAATAACATAGATAATACTTGTACTGTGATAATATGTTTAAAAAAACTGTATATAAATGTGGTTATGTAACAGGATATCAATTGTACAAAAAAATTAAGAAAATATTGAAATTTTTTAAAAAGTTCCCAAGAATTGTCTGTCATTGATGTGATCATAAAGATTTCGTTCTGTAATTTTCAAATCTTACAGAATGAATATGTATTGTTTGTATAACTTAATAAAACTTCCAAAATAAGAGAATGTTTGTATATTTCATAATACTTTATACCTATAAGAATATATATACACACATATATAAATGATAATGAGTAAACTGTGTCTGAGAGGAACCCCATAGATAAATAGATAATTGGGTGTAAGAAGGAGTTGATATGGGGAAAAAAAAAAAAACTCTCCTCCTAAACCTAGTCTTTCAAAACTAAGATACAAAGACAGAAGTCATACAATAACAGAACTGAAGGAACTTAAAGGTCCTCTAAGCTAACCATCATATTATAAATGAGAAAATAAACAGTGTTTAAAGATATTAAAAAACACATACAATTCAAGCTTATTAAAGCCATCAGTGGAATGGATCACCAAATAGTTCCTTGCCCTGGATGCACAAATAGCTCAGCCTGACCACAGGGGCAAGGAAGTCTAAGCATGTACTCACCATGCCACTGTAGGAATGCCGCAGCAGTATTGCATGACCATAGAGGAGCGTCCGGTGGCCACCACCCTGAGCAGTCTGCATGGAGCACAGAAAGAGTCGACAGAGAAAAAAAAAAAAGAGTAAATCTAACTAAGGGTATAAAATGTTCTTTTATTCTCATGAAAAGTTTAATGGAAACAAAATAAGAGCTAGTGCAGATGTAGTAGAGAATCCTCTTCCCAATGCAGGAGAGATTTAAAGGAAATGGGTTTGATCTCTGGGTCAGGAAGATTCCCTGGAGGAGGAAATGGCAATCCACTCCAGTATTCTTGCCTGGAAAACTCCACAGGAAGAGTAGTCTGGTGGGCTACAGTCCATGGGGCTGCAAAGAGACAGATATGACTGAGCATGCATGCATGCAGCTGCGCAAAGTGCTATGGAAAGAATCCTTAAATTGGGACAAAGATACCAAGGGGGTAGCTGCGGGGGGGGGGAGCTAGCAGTTTAATTAGTTCTTAAAGAATGAACTTGAGTTCAAAAATATCATGATTTGTAATTACTGATTCCCAGTCGTTTATTGTCTGCATTTCCCATTACACTGTGGTCCATGTTGAATAGGGACTATGGTACTTTGGGCACCATGGTATCTCAGGTACCTTGGAAAATGCCTCGTACACAGTAAGGACTAAATAAGCATTTCTTCAATGACTAAGTCTGATTAAAACACAGAGATCATCGACTGAATCTTCAGGCTTAAAGACCTTTCATACCTTCCAAATATTTCTAGGAAAAGCATCCAAATCCCTTTACATGAGACAGAAGTGGGTGTTCACTCCCTCAGTCGTGTCTCACTCTTTGTGACCCCCATGGACTGCAGTCTGCCAGGCTCCTCTGTCCATGGAATTCTCCAGGCAAGACTATTGGAATGAGTAGCCATTCCCTTCTTCAGGGGATCTTCCCAACCCAGGGATCGAACCAAGGTCACCTGCATTGCAGGCAGATTCTTTACCGTCTGAACCACCAGGGAAGCCCACATGAAACAGAAGTGTGCTTCTCAAATTCTAGCATGCTTAAAAATCAGCTGGAGAGCTTGTGAAAACACAGAACCCTTGGCATGTCCCTGAGATTCTGATTCAGCAGGTCTGGGATAAATACAGAGACACTGCATTTTAAAAATTTCACAGTGGTGCAGGCACTATAGTCTGGGGGCCAACACTGAGTAGCACAAGCATCAAGGACATTTAGTCTCAGCCCTTTCTAGCCTTGCCCCCAAATCCCTTTGTGCTCCAAAGAGACATGCTTTCCCTGCCCTAAAATCTCTTGCTGCTCTTAACACAATACCCCTTTCCTCTGTAGTCTTTTCAGCCTCATATGCATGCATGCTCAGTTGTGTCCAACTCTCTGCAACCCCATGGACTGCAGCCCACCAGCCTCCTTCTTTCTGTCCATGGGATTTCCCAGGCAAGAATTCTGGAGTGGGTTGCCATTTCCTCCTCCAGGAATCTTCCTAACCCAGGGATCGAACCCCCGTCTCTCCTGTCTCCTGCATTAACAGGCAGATTCTTTACCACTGAGCCACCTGGGAAGCGCCTCTCAGCCTCATAGATCGTTTCGAAACTCAGGTTAAGGGCTCCCTCCTCTATGAATCTACTTCCTTAGCTAACTTTGAGGAAACTAGAGGAAGAGCCACTTCCAGGTGGAGTACAGGCAGCATGTGAGGATAGGCGCCATAAAAAACAACCGCAGGGTATTAAGAAAGAGGAAGAGACCACGTGACTGAAGGACTGGGTCACAGATCAGGTTAAGATCATGGGAAGTACAAAACATTATACTAGGGAGTTTTTACCTGTTTCTATAGGAAAAAGAGGCCTTTAAGGATGAGTATGAAGATACTGACTTAAAGACACTTCAAGAAGTACAGAAGAAAGCACTTTAATAGACAATATCATTACACTTTTTTTAATAAAAATATATCCCCTTCCTAATATTACAATTTCTTTTTTTATTTTTTATTGAAGGATAATTGCTTTACAGAATTTTTTTTTCTGTCAAACCTCAACATGAATCAGCCATAGGTAGACACATATGCCCTCCCTCCCGAACCTGCCTCCCGTCTCCCTCCCCATCCCACCCCTCTAGGTTGATACAGAGCCCCTGTTTGAGTTTCCTGAGCCATACAGCAAATTTCCCTTGGTTATCTATTTTACATATGGTAATGTAAGTTTCCTTGTTACTCTTTCCATACATCTCACCCTCTCCTCCCCTCTCCCCATGTCCATAAGTCTATTCTCTATGTCTGTTTCTCCAAGTTCTAGGTGCATTCACCTCATCAAACTGACTCAAATGTGTTCCTTTCTCTGGCTGGAGTAATATTCCATTGTGTATATGTACCACAACTTCTTTATGTATTCATCTATTGATGGACATAGGTTGCTTCCATGTTCTAGCTACTGAAATAATGATGCAGTGAACAATGGGATACATGTGATTTTTCAACAATGGTTTCCTCAGGGTATATGCCTAGTAGTGGGATTGCTGGGTCATATGGTGGTTTTATTCCTAGTTTTCTAAGGAATCTCCATACCATCTTCCACAGTGGCTGTTATCAATTTATATTCCCACCAACAATGCAAGAGCGTTCCCTTTCCTCCACACCCTCTCCAGCAATTATTGTTTGTAGACTTTTTGATGAGGGCCATTCTGACTGGCGTGAGGTGATATCTCATTGTGGTTTTGATTTGCATTTCTCTAAAAATGAGCAAGGGCTTCCCTAGTGGCTCAGACAGTAAAGTGTCTGTCTGCAATGCAGGAGACACGGGTTCTATCCCTGGGTTGGGAAGATCCCCTGGAGAAGGAAATGGCAGCCCATTCCAGTATCCTCACCTGGAAAATTGTAACATCCATGGGGTCGCAAAGAGTCGGACATGACAATGTTGAACATCTTTTCATGTGTTTGTTAGCCATCTGTATGTCTTCTTTGGAGAAATGTCTGTTTAGGTCTTTTACCCATTTTTGATTGGGTTGTTTGCTTTCGTGCTATTGAGTTGTATGAGCTGCTTGTATATTTTGGAAATTAATCCTTTGTCAGTAGTTTCATTTGCTATTATTCTCTCCCATTCTTAGGGCTGTCTTTTCACCTTGCTTACAGTTCCCTTTACTGTGCAAAAGCTTTTAAGTTTAATCAGGTCTCACCTGTTTACTTTTGTTTTTATTTCCATTACTCTAGGAGGTAGGTCATAAAGGATCTCACTTTGATCTACGTCATCGAGTGTTCTACCTATGTTTTCCTCTATAGTTTCTGGTCTTACATTTAGGTCTTTAATCCATCTTGAGTTTATCTTTGTGTATGGTGTTAGGAAGGGTTCTAATTTCATTCGTTTACATGTTGCTGTCCAGTTTGCCCAGCACCATTTATTGAAGAGGCTGTCTTCACCCCATTGTGTATTCCTGCCTCCTTTGTCAAAAATAAGGAACCCATAGGTGTGTGGGTTTATTTATGGGCTTTCTATCTTGTTCCATTGGTCTATATTTCTGTTTTTGTGCCAGTACCATACTGTCTTGATGACTATAGCTTTGTAGTATAATCTGAAATCAGGAAGGTTGATTCCTCCAGCTCCATTCTTCTTTCTCAAGACTGCTTTGGCTATCCAGGGTCTTCTGTGTTTCCGTATGAATTATGAAATTTTTGTTCCAGTTCTGTGAAAAATGCCATTGGTAATTTGATACGGATCGCACTGAATCTGTAGATTGCATGTGGTAGTATAGTCATTTTCACAATATTGATTCTGCCTACCCCGGAACATGATGGAATAACTCTCCATCTGTTTATGTCGTCTTTGATTTCTTTCATCAGTGTCTTATAATTTTCTCTGTATGGTTCTTTTCTCTCCTTAGGTAAGTTTATTCCGAGATATTTAACAATTTGTGTTAAAATGGTGAATGGGATTGATTTCTTAATTTCTCTGATTATTTTTGTTAGTATATAGAAAAGGAAGTGATTTCTGTGTATTGATTTTGTATCCTACAACTTTGCTAGATTCACTGATTAGTAATTTTCTGATACTATCTTTAAGGTTTTCTATGTACAGTATTATGTCATCTGTGAACAGTGAGAGCTTTACTTGTTTTCTGATCTGGATTCCTCTTATTTCTTTTTCTTCTCAGATTGCTGCACTTAATTTCTTAAAATAACTTTATAGATTATGCTTAAAAAATTTCCAAACCATTTATAAACTGATACTAACAGGCATTAAAATTATAATAAAAACTGTTTTATCAAAAAATGAAAATAACTTCACGTGCTGAGTAAGAAAGGGAAAAATCGACCTTCCAAAATTATATTCCTCCTAAGAATGAGAACCTGTTTAGAGAGTACTTTCATTTTCTATAATACATTTGATTTATTGTGGCCAAGAAAAATTTACCTTGTCTGATCTTTACTACTTGATAGTACCTTACCTTTTCCTACCATATTTCAGATCCAGAGCTACAGATCCAGTTGAAGTTTAATGACATGACAGAGTCAAGATACTTTTGACTTCTCTTCTTGATCAAAACAAGCTATGTCTAAATGAAGAACAACCTTCAGATTTAATTAGAACAGTACTGAGTGCGCTTTTTTCTATAAAGCTGTGCAGTGTGCTTCGTATGTTCATATGCACGTATAAACTGTGCTGCGCTTACTCACTCAGTCACATCCATCCAAGTCTTTGTGACCCTTGGAAATGTCTCCTGCCAGGATCCTCTGTCCATGGAGATTCTCCAGGCAAGTATAACTGCAGTGGGTTGCCATGCCCTCCTCCAGGGGATCCACCAAACCCAGGGATCAAACCCAGGTCTCCCTCATTGAAAGCGGATTCTTTACCATCTGAGCCACCAAGGAGCCCAAGAATACTGGCGTGGGTAGCCTATCCCTTTCCTAGTGGATCTTCCTGACCCTGGGATCGAACCGGAGTCTCCTACATTGCAAGTGGATTCGTTACCAACGGAAGGAATAGGTTATCCACTCCATATTTTGAAACTATATTTCTATCATATAATTGCTTATTAACACATCTAATGTCATTGCTGCTTTAAAATAATTTAACTTCAGTTCAGTTCAGTTCAGTCACAGAGTGGTGTCCGACTCTTTGCGACCCCATGAATCACAGAATGCCAGGCCTCCCTGTCCATCACCAACTCCCGGAGTTCACTCAGACTCATGTCAATCAAGTTGGTGATGCCATCCAGCCATCTCATTCTCTGTTGTCCCCGTCTCCTCCTGCCCCCAACACCTACCAGCATCAGAGTCTTTTCCAACAAGTCAACTCGTCGCATGAGGTGGCCAAAGTATTGGAGTTTCAGCTCTAGCATCAGTCCTTTCAATGAACACCCAGGATTGATCTCCTCTAGAATGGACTGGTTGGATCTCCTTGCAGTCCAAGGGACTCTCAAGAGTCTTCTCCAGCACCACAGTTCAAAAGCATCAATTCTTCGGCACTCAGTTTTCTTCACAGTCCAACTCTCACATCCATACATGACCACGGGAAAATCCATAGCCTTGACTAGACGGACCTTGTTTGGCAAAGTAATGTCTCTGCTTTTTAATATGCTATCTAGGTTGGTCATAACTTTCCTTCCAAGGAGCAAGCGTCTTTTAATTTCATGGCTGCAATCAGCATCTGCAGTGATTTTGGAGCCCAAAAAAATAAAGTCTGACACTGTTTCCCCATCTATTTCCCATGAAGTGATGGGACCAGATGCCATGATCTTCGTTTTCTGAATGCTGAGCTTCAAGCCAACCTTTTCACCCTCCTCTTTCACTTTCATCAAGAGGCTTCTTAGTTCCTCTTCACTTTCTGCCATAAAGGTGGTGTCATCTGCATATCTGAGGTTATTGATATTTTTCTCGGCAATCTTGATTCCAGCTTGTGCTTCTTTCAGCCCAGCGTTCCTCATGACAGACTCTGCACAGAAGTTAAATAAGCAGGGTGACAAGACACAACTTTGACGTACTCCTTTTCCTATTTGGAACCAGTCGGTTGTTCCATGTCCGGTTCTAACTGTTGCTTCCTGACCTGCATACAGGGTTCTAAAGAGGCAGGTCAGGTGGTCTGGTATTCCCATCTCTTTCAGAATGTTCCACAGTTTATTGTGATCCACACAGTCAAAGGCTTTGGCATAGTCAATGAAGCAGAAATGGATGTTTTTCTGGAACTCTCTTGCTTTTTCCGTGATCCAGCGGATGTTGGCAATTTGATATCTGGTGCCTCTGCCTTTTCTAAAATCTGCTTGAACATCTAGAAGTTCACTGTTCACATATTGCTAAAGCCTGGCTTGGAGAATTTTGAGCATGACTTTACTAGCATGTGAGATGAGTGCAATTGTGCGGTAGTTTGAGCATTCTTTGGCATTCCCTTTCTTTGGGATTTGAATGAAGACTGACCTTTTCCAGTCCTGTAGCCACTGTTGAGTTTTCCAAGTTTGCTGGCATATTGAGTGCAGCACTTTCACAGCATCATCTTTCAGGATTTGAAATAGCTCAATTGGAATTCCATCACCTCCACTAGCTTTATTCGTAGTGATGCTCTCTAAGGTCCACTTGACTTCACATTCCAAGAGGTCTGGCTCCAGGTAAGTGATCACACCATCATGATTATCTTGATCGTGAAGATCTTTTTTGTACAGTTCTTCTGTGTATTCTTGCCACCTCTTTTTAATATCTTCTGCTTCTGTTAGGTCCACACCATTTCTGTTCTTTATAGAGCCCATCTTTGCATGAAATGTTCCCTTGGAATCTCTAATTTTCTTGAAGAGATCTCTTGTTTTTCCTATTCGGTTGTTTTCCTCTATCTCTTTGCATTGATCACTGAGGAAGGCTTTCTTATCTCTCCTTGCTATTCTTTGGAACTCTGCATTCAGATGCTTATATCTTTCCTTTTCTCCTTTGCTTTTCACTTCTCTTCTTTTCACAGCTATTTGTAAGGCCTCCTCAGACAGCCATTTTGCTTTTTTGCATTTCTTTTCCATGGGGATGGTCCTGGTCCCTGTCTCCTGTACAATGTCACGAACCTCCATCCAGAGTTCATCAGGCACTCTATCAATCAGATCTAGTCCCTTAAATCTATTTCTCCCTTATAATCCTTATGTATAATCATAAGGGATTTGATTTAGGTCATATCTGAATGGTCTAGTGGTTTTCCCTACTTTCCTCAATTTAAGTCTGAATTTGCCAATAAGGGTTCATGATCTGAGCCACAGTCAGCTCCTGGTCTTGTTTTTGCTAACTGTATGGAGCTTCTCCATCTTTGGCTGCAAAGAACATAATCAGTCTGATTTCGGTGTTGACCATCTGGTGATGCCATGTGTAGTCTTCTCTTGTGTTGTTGGAAGAGGGTGTTTGCCTTGACCAGTGCGTTCTCTTGGCTAAACTCTATTATCCTTTGCCCTGCTTCATTTCTTGCTCCAAGACCAAATTTCCCTGTTACTCCAGGTGTTTCTTGACTTCCTACTTTTGCATTCCAGTCCCCTATAATGAAAAGGACATCTTTTCTGGGTGTTAGTTCTAAAAGGTCTTGTCGGTCTTCATAGAACCATTCAGCTTGGGCTTCCTCAGCGTTACTGGTTGGGGCATAGGCCTGGATTACTGTAATATTGAATGGTTTGCCTTGGAAACGAACAGAGATCATTCTGTCGTTTTTGAGATTGCATCCAAGTACTGCATTTCAGACTCTTTTGTTGACCATGATGGCTACTCCATTTCTTCTAAGGGATTCCTGCCCACAGTAGTAGATATAATGGTCATCTGAGTTAAATTCACCCATTCCAGTCCATTTTAGTTCACTGATTCCTAGAATATCTATGTTGACTCTTGTCATCTCCTGTTTGACCACTTCCAATTTGCCTTGATTCATGGACCTAACATTCCAGGTTCCTATGCAATATTGCTCTTTACAGCATCGGACCTTGCTTCTATCACCAGTCACATCCACAACTGGATATGTGTTTTGCTTTGGCTCCATCCCTTCATTCTTTCTGGAGTTATTTCTCCAATACTAAGTATATAACATCTATATATTTTGAGGTTTCTTATTTTAATAATATTTTCTGGACAAAAATGCTATGCTAATCAATTTAGGTCATTTCTTGCAATTCCAGGCTTTTGTTATTCAAGAGCTCTTTTTTTTAAAAAATAAAGCAGACCCAGAACTTTTCTATATCCTTTGAGTGTTATAAAACACAAATTAAGAAGAAACACAAGGCGATCTTAAAAAGACCTTACTGCTTAGGTGATACTAAGCTATGCAACCAAGGTTTAAAACAATAGATAACAACAAAAAGAAATCTGCCTTAGAGCACTTTCACAACGCTCAGATATTTAAGCAGAGAAGCTTTTAAGTTTTGGCTTCAAACACAAAGAATAATAGCTGGGCAAAGAGTGGTTTCAGGGAGAAAAACAAGTATCTCTATGTGTAAGCCTATACATCACCTGAAAATAAGGTTCATGCAAACGTGAACAGTACTAACTGGACAGGCGCAGCACAGAATATACTGAGCTTGGCATCTGGTCCACCTGCAGGTCTCTAGCAGCAGAAACTATGCAAACATGCCTGCTATCTTCAATAATGAATCATATAACAGATTCACAGGATGATTATAATAATTAATGAGAAATCTGGCTTCACTGCAAAATCAATATGCCTGACAAAGCCAGTTGACCATTGTCAAAAGACAGCCACTTGGCAGCAGATGGCCAGCTTGTGATGGCGTTTTAAAGAAAAGCCTCCAGAGGGAAGAGACCAGGACCAGGACAATTCAGTTCAGTTCAGTTCAGTGGCTCAGGCGTGTCTGACTCTTTGCGACTCCATGAACTGCAGCATGCCAGCCTACCCTGTCTGTCAGCAACTCCGGAGTTTACTCAAACTCATGTCCATCGAGACAGTGATGCCATTCAACCATCTCATCCTCTGTCGTCCCTTTCTCCTCCGACCTTCACTCCTTCCCAGCATCAGGGTCTTTTCAAATGAGTCAGTTCTTCACATCAGATGACCAAAGTATTGGAGTTTCAGCTTCAATAACAGGCCTTCCAATGAACATTCATTGGAATTCCTGATTTCCTTTAGGATGGACTGGTTGGATCCCTTTGCTGTCCAAGGGACTCTCAAGAGTCTTCTCCAAACACCACAGTTCAAAAGCATCAATTCTTCGGCACTCAGCTTCCTTTATACTCCAACTCTCACATCCATCCGTGACTACTGGAAAAACCATAGCCTTGACTAGAGGAACCCTTGTTGGCAAGGTAATATCTCTGCTCTTTAATATGCTGTCTAAGTTGGTCATAACTTTCCTTCCTGTGACCAAGCATCTTTGAATTTCAGGGCTGCAGTCACCATCTGCAGGGATTTTGGAGCCCCCCAAAAAAGAAAGTCTGTCACTGTTTCCATCGTTTCCCCATCTATTTGCCATAAAGTAATGGGACCAGATGCCATGATCTTAGTTTTCTAAATGTTGAGCTTTAAGCCAACTTTTTCGATCTCCTCTTTCATGTTCATCAAGAGACTCTTTTGTTCTTCTTCTCTCTCTGCCATAGGGTAGTGTCATCTGCATATCTGAGGTTATTAATATTTCTCCCAGCAACCTTGACTCCAGCTTGAGCTTCATCCAATCCAGCATTTCTCATGATGTAGTCTGCATATAAGTTAAATAAGCAGGGTGGCAATATACAGCCTTGACGTACTCCTTTCCCAAAGTGCAACCAGTCTGTTGTTCCATGTCCAGTTCTAACTATTGCTTCTTGACCTGTGTACAGATTTCTCAGGAGGCAGATCAGGTGGTCTGGTATTCCCATCTCTTGAACAACTTTCCACAGTTTCTTATGCTCTACACAGTCAAAGGCTTTGGCATAAAGTCCATAAAGCAGAAGTAGATTCTTTTCTGGAACTCTCTTGCTTTTATAATGATCCAACAGATGCCGGCAATTTGATCTCTGGTTCCTCTTTGCAGCCAAAGATGGAGAAGCTCTATACAGTCAGCAAAAACAAGACCAAGAACTGACTGTCGCTCAGATCATGAACTCCTTATTGCCAAATTCAGACTTAAATTGAAGAAAGCATGGAAAACCACTAGCCCATTCACGTATGACCTAAATCAGATCCCTTACAATTATACAGTGGAAGTGAGAAATAGATACAAGGGATTAAATATGATAGACAGAGTGCCTGAAGAACTATGGACAGAGGTTCGTGACATTGTACAGGAGACAGAGATCAAGACCATCCCCAAGAAAAAGAAATGCAAAAAGGCAAAATGTTTGTCTGAGGAGGCCTTAAAAACACCTATGCAAAGAAGAAAAGCTAAAGGCAAAGGAGAAAAGAAAAGAATAGCAAGGAGAGAGATGATAAAGCCTTCCTCAGTGATCAATGGCAAAGAAATAGAGGAAAACAATAGAATTGAAAACACTAGAGATCTCTTCAGGAATATTACAGATACCAAGGGAACATTTCATGCAGAGATGGGCACAATAAAGGATAGAAATGGTATGGACCTAATAGAAGCAGAAGATATTAAGAAGAGGTGGCAAGAATACACAGAAGAACTACACAAAAAAGATCTTCATGAGCCAGATAACCATGATGGTGTGATCACTTACCTAGAGCCAGACAACCTGGAGTTCGAAGTGGGCCTTCGGAAGCATCACTGTGAACAAAACTAGTGGAGGTGAAGGAATTCAAGCTGACCTATTTCAAATTCTAAAACATGATGCTGTGAAAGTGCTCCACTCAATATGTCAGCAAATTTGGAAAACTTACCAGTGGCCACAGGACTGGAAAAGGTCAGTTCTCATTCCAATCCCACAGGCAATGCCTAAGAATGCTCAAACTACTGCACAATTGCACTCATCTCACGTGCTAGCAAAGTAATGCTCAAAATTCTCCAAGTCATGCTTCAACAGTACATGAACCGTGAACTTCCAGATGTTCAAGCTGGATTTAGAAAAGGCAGAGGAACCAGGACCAGGAAAGTACTAACTAATCACTGTTCAGTGCCAACCAGCAGAAATAGCTGCTGTGACAAGGAAGCATCTGGCTGGTTCTAAGAAGTTATTAACAGTGTGTGTCCAGGTCTGAAGCCCAAAGCCAAGTCATGATTGAAACGTGAAAGCTGAATAAAATTTAGCATCTTTTTCCTTGCAATGGCTTAAATTACTATAGTTTAACAAATATGCCTTCACTCATAAAGTTAAGTCATAAAGGTTAAATTCTAACCTTTCTAGATTATTCAATGTAGGTATAAAAATAAGTCATTGGGTTTCTGACCTTGCAATTAAAGGAAATCACAGCCTAACTAAATTATTTTAGGTATGCCACCTGGTTTAAACTAAATGGACATCATTTTTCTATTTGCATTGATTTTTGTATGAATCTGCTCATGAAAGAACTTGAGGTACATGATTCAGGGAACTATCCCATTCTCCAAGGAAGCATAGATACAATACTGACAAGAGATACGTATAGGGGTGAGATGGTATTAATAAAATGAATACAATAAATGCAGATTTAGTGAGCAAAACTGCTAATTAAAAAAAAATAAAACACAAATTTATTATTTATTAATATTTGCAAATAAAGAACATATCCATATTTCCCACTATTGATAATATTTTCCAACCAAATCCTTCATTTCATGATATGTTTCATTGAGCAGTTCATGTCTTCTCTTCACAAGGCAATGATATTTTTTACTGAAAAATAATAGCTGGAATTATTTGAAATTCTGGAAAATGCTTTGGGTCCTTGTTGACAGGGACTTCAAATAAATACTCTTCTCTGTTATTCTATCAAAACTGTCAAATTCTTGAGGCTAATGTAGATCCATGAGTTAGTACAATGCTCCTTTTCAGAGTTTTGTTAAATAAGAATGTAACTCCAAAGACAGACAGACATGGATACTTTGCTTCCTTTTTTTCTAAGCGACCATTTAAATCTACATTCAGAATTTTAATTTCATACTTTTCAGAGTTTCTATCTTTTGAAGTGATATTCTTTTAACATCTCAAAATATATGAAGCCTTCATTACCTAAACACAACTTCTCTATACATTGTTTCTCAGCTTTTAGGATAAAAAATAAATTTTGTTAAAGTTATATGGGAAATGTGGTAGGTATATAAAAATGAAAACATTTCTACTTTTTTGTCTCAACAACAACATTCTGCTGTTCCACTTTTTCCCCTACATGTGTCCTTCAATGACATGACCATGGATTTTACCCTGCAATTTTAGTTTGTCTCTTTTTAAAATGTTTTCATTTTTCTAATTTGATAGAGGAATAAAAAGAAGTTGAGGGGCTCTCCTGGTGGCTCAGTGGTAAAGAATCGGCCTGCCAGTCCAGGAGATATGGGGTCCATTCTTGATCTGTGAAGAGGCCACATGCCATGGAGCAACTTAACCAGTGCACCACAATTACTGAGCCTGTGCTCAAGAGCCTGTACTATAGAGCCCAGCGGTCATAGAAACTGAGCCCACATGCCACAACTGCTGAAACCCGTGGGCCCAAGAGCCTGTGCTCTACAACAAGAGAAGCCACTGCAATGAGAAGTCCATGCACTGCAACTAGAGAGTAGCCCCACTCGCTGCAACTAGAGAAAGCTCGGGAAGCAACGAAGACCCAGCACAGCCATACATAAATAAATAAGAGGCTGAATTATTTTCACTTCTCCTGGAGTAAGTAATTCACTAGGGGTTTCTTGGTGTCTCTTCTAATTTTCCAGTGTATGAATTTCCTATTACATTCATGCAAAAGTGCATAAACATGTAACAGTCTATATAGCCCCAACAGTAAAAATTCTAAATGGAGAGCTGTAGAAAAAAAACTGCTTCAATGGAAGAAATTCCTGACATTAGCTAAGTAAGACCTAATATGTCACAATGTGACCCAAAGAAATAAAATGTAATTTTTGACAAATCTAAATGTGGGACGCACATACTTAGGTTTTAAAGTTCTAAAGATTGGTTTAATTTTTTAAAACTTGAAAAAGTGAAGAAAAAAGCCACAAATTTAAAAATTAAACAAATGTGACTAACCAAACATACAGAGTAATACACATACAGTAGATGATCCAATATCTTACCTTCATCATGAATTTCTGTAGGGGCATAAGGAAAAAAGAGAAAATATTAAATACACATTATTTCAAAGACATTTTAAAACCTCCTATTTATAAAGACTACATTGTTGTAAGTGGAGTAACATGAATAATAAACAAAAAATATTCACTGTGTTGTCACAACAAAACTCAATGTCAACTACATGCTAGAGAAAAGCTGTAGCAAGCAAAACTCTCTTTTAATATGTTTTTAGATTAGTTCATTCTTTTTCCGTGAAAACATGCTGCTTGACTTTAATGCGTGATTCAATTTACAACACTTCTAAGCATCTCAAAAAAAGGTATACTTTTAAAATTATACTCTGAAAATAGTCTAGATTTTTTTTCATCTCATCTGTTATATAAAAACGCAGTAACATAAACAGCAACCCAGCTAACTTGAATAAAACAGTGGATTAGAAACAGGTACAGTAGACAATTAATATGCTGTGATGGGCTGCCCATATTTCATGCAAAAAATGACCAAAAGCAATTCCTTAGGCACTACATATTGTTATATGCGAACGTCAAAGAAAACAGTCACACAGTTTTTCTTCTTCTCTTGACTCATCCACCTCTAATGATTTATAACAGCCCTTCTTCTTCTACAAAATATAACATGTACATATATCCCTTTCTTTTTCTTAAGACTCATTAAGTTTCTTTGACTTCTTATTCCTGGGAGAGATACACAGATGAAAAAGAGTGAAGAAGGAAAAATATTATATTTGACAACTTAGGGCAAGATCTAGTTGCCAGGAGCACGTAAGTCCTATAGAGAAAAACACACACACATCCACATTAGTTTTAAAGAAAACAAGGGAAAGTCTTATAACACAGATGTTAAATACCACACTTGCTTCCCTGAAACATACAGGCATAGTAATATGTACATGACTAAATGGCAATTCTATCATGATTGATTCATTTTCAGTACTATAATTTTAAGGAAAAATTGTAAAGAACCATTTCATTCTCATCTCAGAAAACACAGCCTGTGTAGTTACATTTTTGCAGTTAATATCCATGGTAACTAATATCCTGAAACTTATTTTCCATGTTGAAACTGACTAATCACATGCCTACAAATGATCAACAGTGATACAGATCTCACTGAGGAATTACAAAAAATCATTTTAAGTCCTAATTCAAAGAAAAACTTCAAAATCATTTTACAGAACACGGTTTGTAATAGATACTTTCTTCATGAGATTTTTGGTTTTTTAATTTATCTAAGTTTTGGAGATTATTTCTTTCAAAAATGGTCTCAGCTTGATTTTGTCAGTTATTTAGGTTGAACTACTTCAGAATTGTAGTAAATAGAAAAAAGTGGTCAATTCAGTTATTGAAGTCTGCTCATCATACTTTTTAGTTGTGTGTGAAGGCAGCATGAGCAAGCCAAAGAAAGTAATACGTATAAATGATAAAATAGAGCCCTGTAAATAAGCAAAAGCTAAAATAGCCATCATTCAAAGAGAAAGAACAGATGTAACAGACACACATTATTTTCAAAAGATAAGAACATGAAAGGTTATTTCTGGCATTACTGACATTAACTTTTTGTACAAATCATCTATTGGTTCATTTGGCTTATTTCTTTATGAGATATGCAAAAGGGATCATTCAGGGCAAGAGAGAAAGTAAAACCCATTAAAATATAAAGGATAAATACATTATTTTAATCTCAATGTCAATGGCATAAGTATGATAACAAGCAACAGAAAAAGAATAAAAATAAAAATTCCTTACAAGTTGATAATGATAGGAGAAAAAACAGAAAACTCATGAATGATAATACTGAAATAAATAGCTTTGATTTAGGTGAAAAGAATTATCATTGTTATGCATGCAATAAGTGTAATAAGGAGATTATTTAAGAAATAAAGTGTCATTAGACAACATATGGAGATGGGCAACTATAAAGACAGAGGCCAGGCAAGGTGCTTTCTGTCTTAGAAGAAATTTGAAGATGAAAATCAATTCACACAGAAACACAAAGAGGGAAATTTTAATTCTTTAGAGTAAAACCGCAAGTGGCAGCAATTCAGTGCCCCAGGTTTAGTTTAACTTTTCCAGAATGAACAAGGCAGATGAAGTGTCAACTGTGAACAAGAGATGGGGACATATTCCCTCTCCTCATTATGCTACATTAACATGAAAACCAGGAAGAGACATAGCAATTCTTACATTTTAACTCAAGCAAACATGGCCCTGGGAGTCTAATGGATGATAAAAAGAAGCAGGACCCTTTGACCTATAAGCTTATGTTACTTGATCTAGTAGATCTAAAAGCACTAAGGGATTTTCTTAGCATATGCAGATGATTACGAGTAGAAAAACAAATCAAACAGCAACACTTTATTCTAAAAATTGCAATCAAATATCAGAGTTCAAGAGAATGCATAATTATATTCAATCTGTTACTGATACAAAAAGAAATAGTGATGTACAAAGCTTTTCTACCATAATTATGCCTTTCACCTCAACACTGGATGATTTTTAACTCTTAATTTAGTTTTGTGAGATGACAAATGATTACAAAAATTAATACTTCTATAAATGGACTTGTCTTAGAAGGTTTAAAAGAACCTTTACTGAGAAGTCTTCTTAAAAGTTACACAGATAAGGGATTAGCAACAAAATTAACATAGGAATATAAAGTAGAAGTGACAGATTCAAGGGATTAGATCTGATAGAGGAGTGCCTGAAGGATGGAGGTTCAGACAGTGTAGAGGAAGCAGTGATCAAGATCATTCCCAAGAAAAAGAAAAGCAAAAAGGCAAAATGGTTGTCTGAGGAGGGCTTACTAATAACTGAGAAAAGAAGAGAAGCGAAAGGCAAAGGAGAAAAGGAAAGATACACCCATCTGAATGCAGACTTCCAAAGAATAGCAAGGAGAGATAAGAAAGCCTTCCTCAGTGATCAGTGCAAAGAAACAGAGGAAAACAATAGAATGGGAAAGACCAGAGATCTCTTCAAGAAAATTAGAGATACCAAGGGATCATTTCATGCAAAGATGGGCACAAAAAAGGACAAAAACGGTATGGACCTAACAGAAGCACAAGATATTAAGAAAAGGTGGCAAGAATATACAGAAGAACTGTACAAAAAAGATCATCAAGAACTATACAAAAATATCATCATCATGATGATCTTTTTGAAGTGAAAGTGATCACAATGGTGTGATCACTCACCTAGAGCCAGACATCCTGGAATGCTAAGTCAAGTGAGCCTTCAGAAGCATTACTATAAACAAAGCTAGTGGAGGTGATGGAATTGAGTTGAGCTATTTCAAATCCTTAAGGATGATGCTGCAGAAGTGCTGCACTCAATATGCCAGCAAATTTGGAAAACTAAGCAGTGGTCATAGGACTGGAAAAGGTCAGTTTTCATTTCAATCTCAAAGAAAGTTAATTACCAAGGAAAGTTCAAACTGTCACACAATTGCAGTCATGTCACACACTAGCAAAGTAATGCTCAAAATTCTCCAAGGCAGGTTTCAACAGTACATGAACTATGAACTTCCAGATGTTCAAGCTGGATTTAGAAAAGGCAGAAGAACCAGAAATCAAATTTCCAACATCTGTTGACTGATCAAAAAGCAAGAGAGTTCCAGAAAAACATGTATTTCTGCTTCACTGACTATACCTTCGACTGTGTAGATCACAACAAACTGTGGAAAATTCTTCAAGAAATGGGAATACCAGATCACCTGACCTGCCTCATGAGAAATCTGTATGCAGGTCAAGAAGCAACAGTTAGACTGGACATGGAACTGGTTCCAAGTTGGGAAAGGAGTACATCAAGGCTGTAAATTGTCACCCGGCTTATTTAACTTCTATGCAGAGTACATCATGAGAAACGTTGGCTGGATGAGGCACAAGCTGGAATCAAGATTGTCGAGAGAAATATCAATAACCTCAGATATGCAGATGACACCCCCCTTATGGCAGAAAACAAAGAACTAAAGAGCCTCTTGATGAAAGTGAAAGAGGAGACTGAAAAAGTTGGCTTAAAACTCAGCATTCAGAAAACAAAGATCATGGCATCTGGTCCCATCACTTCATGGCAAATAGATGGGGAAACAACAGAAACAGTGAAAGACTTTATTTTCTTGGGCTCCAAAATCACTGCAGATGGTGACTGCAGCCATGAAATTAAAAGATACTGCTCCTTTGAAGAAAAGCTATGTCCAAACTAGACTGCATATTAAAAAGTAGAGACATTACTTTACTGACAAAAGTCCATCTAGTCAAAGCTATGGTTTTTCCAGTAGTCATGTACGGTTTTAAGAGCTGGACTATAAAGAGGGCTGATTGCTGAAGAATTGATGTTTTTGAACTGTGGTGCTGGAGAAGACTCTTGAGAGTCCCTTGGACTGCAAGGAGATCCAACCAGTCCATTCTAAAGGATATCAGTACTGAATATTCACTGGAAGGACTGATGCTGAAGCTGAAACTCCAATACTTTAGCCACATGATGCAAAGAAATTGACTCACTGGAAAAGACCCCGATGCTGTCAAAGACTGTAGGTAGGAGGAGACGGGGATGACACAGAAGGAGATGGTTGGATGGCATTACCAACTCGACAGACATGAGTTTGAGCAAGCTCTGGTAGTTGGTGATGGACAGGGAAGCCTGGGGTGCTGCAGTCCATGGGGTCACAAAGCATCAAACAAGATTGAGTGACTGAACTGAAATGAATTTTCTAGTAATAGAGAATATTTGAACAGATCCCATTTTCGAAGAAACAAAACTAGAAACTTAGAAAGTTCCAACTGAACACTGGTAAAATACATGTTGATTACAATGTAGCAGTTACTTTGAACACTAATAGTACCAGCCACACCAGGAAGCCAAACAAAAAGGTTAGAGGCGATGGCAAACATGCAGCCATTCAGATCACAATCTCTTAGAAAACACATACCCATTTTTCCACATCAACCTTCTGTGGAAAGAAAAAACCAAGATAAATAATAAGCAAACAAATAAATAGCTAGCAAGGTTTTAATTAGTGTCACTTAAAATAACTGAAATGTAGTCCTTGCACCAAAACCTATCTCCAATTCTGAAGGACAGGTAATAGTACTCAAACTTTTAATTTACAGCATTTAATCTCAAGCAAACAAACAAACAAAAAAATTCAATTAATTTAGTTATCAGAACTTCAAAAGGCATTGGGCTGAATATATACCAGGTACATGAAGCAAAAGTAACCTAATATATTCAAAAGCAAACATTCTCAAACCTACAGACCTTTGATTCAGGAAATACTATTCTCCTCTAACTAAAAGAATCTATTTAATAAAAAAGACCCATTTAGAAATACAGCATCTAAGTATACATCTCTGATAAAACTGCTCTTAGCCAAATCTTTACACTCTTATATAAAGTTCACAATATAACAAATGGCATAGGCTTCCAAATAATTCTGAAACTGCATCAAAATATTATTTAAAACATATTTATTAATGAATGTATGTTAGTCTCATAACCATTATGTGACTCCTTAAAAAATAAGTGAATATAATTATATCCAAAGTGTGAAACAGAACAAATCACAAAGCCATATGTTAACAAAAACATCCTTCTTCTGCTCAATCCATCAGAATTTAAAAATCTAAACACTCTCACCTTAAAGGTTAAGTTTCCATAACCAACCTCCCTTCTTTAGCACATATGACTGGTAATCAGTGAAACCTGAGGTGTGCTTCAAATTCCTCATTCATTTATTTGCAATTTTTTTCCTTAGAAAATTCATTAATTGAGTCAAAAACTCAAACTACTTTGGCAGGAATATTTGCCATAACTAAGAACTTCCATTCCTTAGTAAACAAGCTTCAAGAAGGAATTGTGCATAATATTCACATACGTACTAAATAGTTTTAAATGTTATAAAGTGATATAAAAATATCAACCTAAGTATACAGGTAGGATTGTTTTGAAGTCCCAGTGAAATTCAATAGATTCAACAGATTACTCGTAACAGAGCATTTTGGCTTCTTCAATAATTTACTTCATCTTCAGAAAAAGCTCTTCTAAGCCTACTCCCAACGTTTGAACTTAAGAATACATTGTTATTTAAAAAGAACACTTTACTGACTGGAAAGTCCTGGTTTTCACTATATACCTTCAAGATATTTAGCTGTTCTCTAAAGTTCAAGTCCTTATTTTAAGCATGAAACCTATTAGAATGATGAATATATTTCTTTAGATCCTTAGTCACAGGAAAGCAATCTAATCACGGCAAGTATAATGTAATTATTACTCACTTTTCTACCTTTAAAAAAACAAATTCTTATATTTATTCCTTTCATGAAAAATAAGGAAACATGAAATGATTTCCCTTTCATGTTTACCAGGAAAATAGGATATGTCATATTTTTCAATGATTAACAAAGACATTGCGTTATCCCATCATTATTTTCACATCTCAGTTTTAACATACACACACACACACATTTGCATCAGCACAAAGATAAAGTGCTGTGGGATTTTTCTAGAAGAAAGAGAACCTGTAATCAAGAGTCATAGTTACTAGTTATTAGTAATAAACGGTCTTTAAAGATCTATGTTATAAAGTAGAAAATGTCTCTTAAGAAGCAGGAATTAGTTAGCAATAATACAACAGACTCGTATCCAAATAGCCAAAGAAAGAGATAGCAACAACATGTGCAGGGGGTGAAATTTCAGCTAAACATAAAAGACAAGACAAATGGTCCACAGAGTTAAAAGGCTGATAAAGTGCAAAAGTTGTAACTATGCATAAGTGATGCAGAGAGATTTCATGACACTTATGAATGTTAACAAGAACTATTTAAGTAAATGCCTATTAACAGTGAAAAATAGAATGATTTATATGTAGCTCATCAAGGAAGGAAAATATAAAGCGCACAATGAACTGGACAGATTTTATAGTTTAAAGAATTACCAAATCCATAAAGCATATAAGATAAATGAATATTCCAATAATTTTTTATCCAAGTATGTGGGATTTTTAAAAAATATATCAACTCCATTAATTTAGAGAAAATAGTTTACCATCTATAGAAAGTTGCCTTACATATTTTAAGACCAAAAATGAGCAATCTTATTTTCAAATAAAAACAAAACTTCCATTAAAGAAAATAAACAGTCATTTAAGGAACAGCTTGATTTAGCAAAATAGACATAAGTTAAGAATGTAATACATAAGTATTTAAATCTAAACTTTATTACAGCATCATACAAAAGCTGAAACCTCCACGTGACATCATTTTTGTATTCATATTTTAGTCAATATGTACAATTAGCATGTTTCAATAATTTATATATGTTTAATTAACATACAAATTATAAATTTGGGTACATAAATATGAACTATTCAATAACCTACAAAAACAAATTTGGTTGTTTCTTGGTTGTTTCTTCCAAGTTGCTTAACTTATTTTACTGTTTAAGGTAAAAATGTTACTATTATTAAACCTATAGGTCATATAGTTAGAAGTTACTATGTGCCAGGCTTTAGGCTAAACACTTCACATGTAATCTTACTGCCTGCATTTTATATATGAGGAAACAAATGACATGCAAATGTGTTACAAATTTTCCTCAACAACAACAAAGTTGTTGGAAAAAACGATTGGACTTGATCTTGAAATCAGGTTTTTAACTTCAAAGTCGCATTCTCCTAAGCACTTCTTTGTATGCCAATACCAAGTTACATCATCTTTTTGCTTATCTTTTACTTCAAACTTTTAGTCTCTATTTAATTTGGAATTTTTCACCAGGTATTTCTTATGGTTAAATGTCACCTAATACAATGTGTTAACATCAAGATAAAAGAATGTAAAATGAACCTAGAGATTCTTATGATATCAGATATTTTACTTAATTTCAGTTATTCAAACATCAGGTCTGCTTTTTCACCTAGATAAGGTTCACCCAGATAATTACAACACAACAATAAAATATCCATCATGAATATAACATTTTTAATATCAAGAAATAACATAAGAAAAAGTATTTGAAATATGTAATACACGCCTGCAATCCATTACCCTTTTTAAAAATAGACAAATGTGAAATACAAAAAACTACCCTACAAATAATTCTCCACTGCACATGTTTATTATTAAGACTGAGAAGAAGAACATGAGAATTTTGCACAGTGTGTTCAAAGGTTCAAAAGACAATAAAGTCATTTCAATTTTTTAAAGTAAAATTACAGTTTGGAGGGCCCACATTTTTAATAAATATAACAAATTCAGAAAAATATGTAAATTCTGAATATATAACTTCATAAAACTTTACTTCATAAAATAAATAACTTCATAAAACTTCAAATAAATAAACCCCTGTAATCATCACCCTAATAATAGGACAGAACCTTCAACCTAGAGGCTGCCTTCATGCCCTCTCCAAAGTAACTACTATTCCATCACCACTGATTATTTTTCTAATTTGGAAATACAGCCTATGTTCTCTTTTTATCTAGCTTCTTTAGCTGTCATTAGGTCTCTAAGATTCATCATGGTGGTAAGTAATTCATTTTCCCTGCTTATAATATTCCACCATATGAATATGTCACAATTTATTTACCATTCAACAGTTGAATGGGCTTCCCTTGTGGCTCAGCTGGTAAAGAAACTGCCTGCAATGCAGGAAACCTGGGTTCGATCCCTGGGTTGGGAAGATCCCCTGGAGAAGGGAATGGCAGCCCACTCCAGTATTCTGGCCTGGAGAAATCCATACACTGTATAGTTCATGGGATCGCAAAGAGTCAGACATGACTGAGTGACTTTCACTCACTGAACAGTTGAACATTTGAGTTGTTTCCTGCTTGGGGCTATTACAAAAAATTTTGTGGTGAACAGTCTTGTACATATCTTTTGGTGAATATAGGAATATATAAATATATATATATAACCACTGGTATATACCAAGAGTAGAATTTCTTGATCATGGATTTATAATGTTTAGCTATAGTTGATACAGCCAAAGAGATTTCCAAAATGGTGGCATGCATTTAATTCTCATCAGAAGTATACTAATTTCACTTGCTCCCCATCTTGCCAATACTTGGTATTACAAGTCTTTTCAATATTAGCTCTTCTGGGGAACATGATACCTCATCACAGTTTTCAGCTGCATTTCCCTGACATTTGATGAAGCACTTTTTCATATGCTTTGGGAATTTGGAATATCTCCATTGTAAAATATTTGTTCAAGTCTTTTACCCATTTTTTGCTATTAGTTGATTGTTTTTGTTCTTACTGATTTGTCAGAACTGTTCATACTTTCCAAATATCCTCTCCCAGTCTGTGCCCTGTCTTTTCCATTTTTTAATGGTAACTCTGAGGACAAACATTCTTAGTTTGAGCATAATTTCTGAATCTTTTCCTTCATTGCTGGTGCTTTTTGTCCTGAAAAGACCCTTCTACATTATTTTTGAGACAATTTATTATCTTAACTCTTACCTGAGACCTACAATCTGTTTGGCATTGACTTGGGGAGTATATGGTACTATGGAGAGAATTTAGATTAATTTCCCTTCATCTAGCTATTCAACTGACCTGATTATCTTTAACAAAAAGATAATTCTTGAACCCACTGCACTGCACTGCCACCTCCATCATAAGTCAAGTTACTAATCTGTAGAGGTACTGATGAACTCTATTCTATTCTGGCCTATTTTTCTATTCCTGTTATCCTAACCGCTATTCCATCAAAATAATTTTTGATATCTGGTAAACAAAGGCTCCAATTTTGTTCTTCAACATCATATTTGTTAATATTGACCCTCTTTACTTCCTGTAATGTTGAGAACAGACTTACAAATTTTCAAGCACACAAAAAGAAAAACTGTTGGGATTTTTATTTTGATTGCAGTGGTTAACTGATAAACTTAGAGAGAATTGCCATCTTTATAATATACTGCCTTCCAACATCATATATTCCTCTTTATTTTAGGTCATCTTTAGTTTCTGTCAAAATGTTTTTCAATTTTCTATAGAAAGGTTTGCACATCTTTCATTATAATTATTCTGAGGTATATGTTGTGGAATTACACTAAGATAAGTGAACTCATTTTGAAATTTTTATTTTTGCTAATATTTAAAAGGTAGCTGAAAATTTATACTGAGTTCTAACTTTGCTAAATACACTTTTAATTTCAAAAGTGCCTACCATCACCCCTTTATTTTACTAAAATAATTCAATATTTCACTGGTCTTCCATTTTATAGTTTCTATCAGATTAAAGAGTTCCTTACCTTACAAATTTACTAAGTTTGCAATAAATTATTTATGTTTTAAATGTTTTGAAGGTATCAATTAAAATACACAATCTTTCCCTTTTAGTCTTTTAATATGGTCAAAGACATTAATTGGTTTTGTGGATACATTAACTACTTTTGAATCCCATGTTAGCTATAATATGCTATAGATTTTATATATCCATAAATTTGATTTACTAGTATCTTATAGAGGATGTCTGAGTCTATTACTTTGATGAATATTTACATATGACACAGAGAAGGCAATGGCAAGCCACTCCAGTACTGCTGCCTAGAAAATCCCATGGATGGAGGAGCCTGGTAGGCTGCAGTCCGTGGGGTCGCTAAGGGTCGGACACGACTGAGCGAATTCACTTTCACTTTTCACTTTCATGCATTGGAGAAGGAAATGGCAACCCACTCCAGTGCTCTTGCCTGGAGAATCCCAGGGACGGGGGAGCCTGGTGGGCTGCCGTCTATGGGGTCACACAGAGTCAGACACAACTGAAATGACTTAGCAGCAGTAGCAGAAACATATGACAACTTTTTTCTGGTAAGATCTTTCTCATGGTTTAGGACCGTGGCTATGTTGCCCTCATATAATTAGTTGAGAGGGATTCTGAAACAGGTTAAGATTAAGATTATTGCTCTCTCAAATGTTTTTTAGAATTGACAGAGAAGCCATCTGGATCTGGACTTCTTCATGGTAATAAGAATTTTAAGAGTACTTATTTTTTTAACATTTTAAATCTGAGATATAACTGACATGCTACTACTGCTGCTGCTAAGTCGCTTCAGTCATGTCCAACTCTGTGCGACCCCATAAATGGCAGCCCACCAGGCTCCGCCATCCCTGGGATTCTCAAGGCAAGAACACTGGAGTGGGTTGCCATTTCCTTCTCCAATAACTTTATATTAAATGAATGATTTTATATTTGCATATATTGTGAAATGATCATTACAATAAATCTAGCTAATTTCCATGGCCACACATACTTACAATTTTTTTCTTGTAATGAGAACTTTTTAGATCTACTACCTTAACTTTTAAATATAGCATACAGTGTCATTAACTATAGCAAACACGTTGTACATTATATTTCCAGGGATTACTTACTTTATAACTGAAGGTTGTATATTTTGACCACCTTCACCCATTGTGCCTCTTCCAATACCCTGCCCCTGCAATCACCAATCTGTTCTCTAGAACTACAGGTTCAGTTTTTCTGTATGTTTTTCTGATTCCAAACGAAAGTGAAATTATATCGTTTTTGTATTTCTCCATTTCACTTGTTTCACCATAATCCCTTCAAGGTCCATCCATGTTGTCAAAAATTATTTCTTTTTGTGGCTGTATAATATTCCACTGTGTGCATATACCACATTTTCTTTATGAATAAATCCACTGGTGTTCACTTAGGTTGTTTCCATGTCCTGGCTAATGAAAATAATGCTGTAATAAATATGGGGAACACATATCTTTCCAAGTTAGTATTTTCCTGTCCTATGGATAAATCCCAGAAGTGGAATTGCTGGGTCATACGATAGTTCAATTTTAGCTTTTCGAGGCTCCTCCATTATGTTTTCTGTAGTAGATGCATGAATGTACATTCCCACCAACAGTGCACAAGGATTCTCTTCTCTCCACATGTCAACACTTGGATTTTTTTCTTATCCAACAGTCAAAAAATTAGAGTTCACCGAAGTTCTGATTTGCATTTCTCTGATGATTAGAGATCTTGAGCATCTTTTTATGTACACTTTGGCCTTTATACGTCTTTAGGAAAATATCTATTCAGATTCTCTGCCCATGCTTTAATCAGATTGTTTCATTTTGTTATTGAGTTGTATGTGTTCTTTATATATTTTGGATATTAACACCTTATCAGAGATGTAATTTGCAAATATTTCCTCCTATTTCATAGGTTACTTTTTCATTTTGTTCATGATGTCCTTTTCTGTCTGAAAGCTTTTAGGTTTGATGCAGTCCCAATTGTTGATTTTTGCTTTTGTGGTCTTTGCGTTTGGTATCAAATCCAGAAATCCTTCACCAACACTAATGTCAAGAAGCTTAATGCCTATGTTTTCTTGCAAAAGTTTTATGGTTTCAGGTCATAAAACTTCAAGTCTTTAACCATTATCAATTGATTTTGTGCATGGTATAAAATAGTGGTCCCTTTTCATTCTTTCGCGAGACTCCATCCAGTTTTCTCAGTACCATATTTTGAAGAGACTGTCCTTTTCCCATTGTTTATACTGGCACCTTTGTCATAAGTCAATTGACCATCTATGCATGGGTATATTTCTGGGCTCTCTGCTATGTTCCACTGATCTATCTGTTTTGTTTTTGTTGTTTTGCTAATACCATACTGTTTTCATTACTATAAGCACAGAATATCTTTCCATTTATTGCTTCTTATTCAATTTCTTTCACCAGTGTCATAGTTTTCAGTGTAAAGGCTCTTTACCACTGTGGTTAAATTTATTCCTATTCTTTCTGATCCAGTTGTAAATGGCACTGTTTCTTTAATTTCCCTTTCTGATAGTTTCTATTAGTGTAGAGAAAGGCAACAAATTTTTGTATATTGATTTTTTTTAACCTGCAGCCTTACTGAAATTTATTTCTCTATATAACATCATATCACCTGTGAAGTATGACAGTTTTAATTCCTCCTTTGCAATCTCATACCTTTTCTTTTTCTCTGGTTAAGACTTTCAGTACTGTGTTGAATAGACATGGGAAGAGTGGATATCCTAGTCTTGTTCCTGATCTTAGAGGAAAAGCTTTCAGCTTTTCACTGTTGAGTATGTTAGCTGTGGACTTGTTAGATACGACCTTTAGTAAGTTGAGGTATGCTCCCTCTACACCCACTTTATGGAGAGTTCTTCAATCAAAAATTGATATTGAACTTTGTTAAATGCTCTTTCTGCCTCTAAGATGATCATGATTTTTACCCTTTGTTTTGTTAATGAGGTGTATCACATTGACTGATTTTGTGGATGATAAACCATCCTCCCATCACTGGAAAAAGACCCCAGTTGGTCATGGCATTGATCTTTTTAATGTATTGTTGAATTCAGTTTTGTACAGAATTTTCTCCTCTATATTCATCAGAGGATACGGACGTGTAATTTTCTTTTCTTGTGGTGTTCTTGTCTGGTTTTGGTTTCAGGTAATGCTGGCCTCAGTGAATATGTTTAGAAGTATTTCTCCTCTTCTATCGTTTCAGTTCAGTTGTGTCCAACTCTTTGCGAACCCAGGGACTGCAGCACGGCAGGCCTCCCTGTCCATTGCCAGCTCCTGGAGTTTACTCAAACTCATGTCCATTGAGTCGGTGATGCCATCCAACCATCTTATCTTCTTTCCTCCCACCTTCAATCTTACCTAGCATCAGATTGAAACAGACTTATACATCTTTTCAAATGAGTCAGTTCTTCACATTAGGTGGCCAGAGTATTGGAGTTTCAGCTTCAGCATCAGTCCTTCCAATGAATATTGAGGACTGATTTCCTTTAGAATGGACTGGTTGGATCTCCTTGCAGTCCAAGGGACTCTCAAGAGTCTTCTCCAACACCACAGTTCAAAAGCATCAACTCTTCTGCACTTAGCCCTCTTCATAGTCCAACTCTCACATCCATACATGACTACTGGAAAAACCATAGTTTTGACTAGACGAACCCTTGGTGCCAAGGTAATGTCTCTGCTTTTTAGTATGCTGTCTAGGTTGCTCATAACTTTTCTTCCAAGGAGCAAGTGTCTTTGAATTTCATGACTGCAGTCACCATCTGCCGTGATTTTGGAGCCCAAGAAAATAAAGTCTGTCACTGTTTCCACTATTTCCCCATCTATTTGCCATGAAGTGATGGGACCAGGTGCCATGATATTAATTTTTTGAATGTTGAGTTTTAAGCCAACTTTTTCACTCTCCTCTTTCATTTTCATCAAGATGTTCTTTAGTTCTTCTTCGCCTTCTATTGTTTGGAAGAGTTTAAGAAGAATTGGTATTAATTCTCCTTTAAATGTTTAGTAGAATTTATTACTGATGCCATCTCATTCTTAAACAACATAAGACCACAAAGTTCTTTCTGCCATCAATTTGTGAGAAAAACTCACCATAAATTTAATTAAACAAATGAAGTCACCAAGTAGGTCCAATAATGCACTGAATTTTACTTTAGCCCAATTTCCTGTCTTTATTCTGATTTTTGTATTAGACAGAATGTTATTTTAATTTGTCAAATAATGTCAAACAATGAAACAGACTTATACAATACAATAAAATTGGCCATCTCCCACAATATTATATTCAACTTAATCAAGGAAAAGATTTAGAATTTTCACTTGGAAGTTTAATTTTTTTTCTTTTAAAATTTAAGCTGAGTAATAGAAGACTAAGATCTACTGCTTCCTAAGTTATTCCTCTTTTAGAATAGGAAAAATTCCTGTAACACTCTTTATATTGCTTTCTGAATTTGTCCAAATTCTGAAGAATGGTATATACACTCTCTAACTCAAAACTACCAATATCTCCATTTTCAAGCATAGAATATATTAAAATGGGGCTTGTACAAAAAGTTTAATGTTAATGAATTCAAACTGATGGGTGCTAAGCAAATATAGTAATTCTCTTCTGCATAAGCTCTTGCCAGAATTACCAAGTCTGATTAAATACCACAAGTAAACCCATCTGGGAAAATAAATATTTAAGAAGAGTATGAACAATTAGTGAGGGGAAAGAGGGAAGAAACAGGTAGAACTAGCCTTATTAAATATTAAAATGTTCCTAAAATACAGTGATTAAGTCAATACTGTTTTGGTGTAATAATAGACAGACATGCGTGACAGAATATTCAGCTTAGAATAACCCATCTGGGAATGTATGAACTTAATGTATGACTAAGAAACACATCACAATAAATAAGGAAAGGAATCAGCAGTCATGAAAAACAATGGGCATTCTTCTTAGCCACTAGGAGAAATGAAATCAAGTTAAACAGTAATCTTAAATGAACTCTGGATGGAACTACTATGAATAATAATAAACTCTTAAATAAATTCTACATCCATTTACTATCTAAAAAAAGGGATGGGTATAACAAAGGGTATACAACGATTTAAACAAAACAATTCAGTGCAATCTCAATCAAAATATCACCAAGTTATTTTGAGGATACTGAGAGAAACTTACTCTAAAGTTTCTATGGGAAAACAAAAGACCCAGAAAAGCCAAAACCACATTGAAGGAGAAGAATAAAGTAAGAGAACTGATACCACCCAACGTTAAGACTTAACTATAAAGTTACAGTAGTCAAGACAGTGTGGTACTCATGAAAGAACAGACAAATGTACCAACAGAAAAGAACAGACAGCACAGAAACAGACCCACACAAATAGAACCAATTTATCTTTCACAAAGGTAATTCAATGAAAAGAGGACAGTCTTTTCACCAAGTGCTGCTGAAACGACATCTGTATACAATACAAAAAAAGAAAGAAAAGTAAAAGATTCTAGATACGGATTTTAAAACTTTCACAAAAATGAGCTCTAAACAGGTCACAGCCTTCAAATAATATATGACCTGTAAAACTCCTAGAAGATAACATGGGAGACTATCTGGGTGACCTTGGGTTTGGTAATGACTTTTATAGATATAATGACAAAAGCATGATCCACGAAAGGAAAATTGTTAAGCTGGACTTCATTAAAGTTAAATCTTCTTCTCAGTGAAAGACACTGGCAGCCAAATGAAAAGTCAACTCACAAGTGGGAGAAAAACTTTACAAAACATATATATTATAAAATTCTGGTATTCAAAATACACAAAAAACTCTTAAAATGCAAAAATATGATATACAATAGAAAACTATTCACCCCCAAAATGAATGAAATAATGCCATTTGCAACAACATGGATGGACCTATAGAATATCACACTAACTGAAGTCAGAAACAGAAAGATAAATGTAATATCCCTTATATGTGAAATCCAAAATATGACACTAATGAATCTATCTACAAAACAGACTCACAGACACAGAGAACATACTTGTGGTTGCCAAGGGGAAGAGGGGATGGGGAGGGATGAATGAGAAGTTTGGGATTAGCAGATGCAAACGATTATATAGAGAATCGATAAACAACAAGGTCCTACTTTATAGCACAGGAAACTATATTCATATCCTGTGATAAGACATAATGGAAAAAAATATGGAAAAGGAAACATATGTAGACGTGCATATATGTATATGCACATAAAAGGAAACATATGTATATGTGTGTGTATATAGGCATCCCTGGTGGCTCAGTGGCAAAGAATCAGCCATCTAAGCAGGAGATGTGGGTTTGATCTCTGGGTTGGGAAGATCCCCTGGAGAAGGAAACTACAACCCTCTTCAGTATTCTTGTCTGGAAAGTCTCATGGACAGAAGAACCTGGTGGGCTACAGTTCACGGGGACACAAAACAGCTGGACATGACATAGTGACTACAGAACAACTAAATATATATACACACACACACACATACGTACATATATGTATAACTGAATCACTTTGCTAGCACAGTAGAAATTAATACAACATTGTAAATCAACTATATTTCAATTTAGAAAATTAACAATATGAAAATAAACAACCCAATTAAAAATTTGCAAAAGGTATCATCAACAAATACTTCACAAAAAAGATATCAGATGGCATGTAAGTATATGAAAAGATGGTTTACATCATATGTCATCAGGAGCTTTCAAATTAAAACAACAACAAGATACAACTACACAACTATGAGAAAAGCCAAAATCCAAAACTGGCACCACCAAATGCTGATGATGAGGTGCAGCATAGGAACTTTCAATCATTATTAGCTGGAATGCCACAAGGTACACACTCTAGAAAAGTCAGTTTGGCAGTCTCACAAAAATAAACACAATTTTAACATATGATCCAGCAATCTCTTTCCTTCATATTTACCCAAAGGAGCTGGAAGCTTATGTCTGCCTCAAAGTCTACCCATGAGTTTATAGCAGCTTTATTCATAATTGCCAAAACTTAGAAGCAATCAAAATGTTCTTCAATAGATAAATAGACAAACTACTGTATATCCAGGTGATGGAATATTGTTGTTGTTCAGTTACTCAGTTGTATCCAGCTGTTTGCAACCCAACGGACTGCAGCAAGCCAGATTTCCCTGTCCTTCACCATCTCCCAGAACTTGCTCAAACTTATGTCCATTAAGTCAGTGATGCCAACTCAGTAATAAAAAGAAATGAGCTCTCGAGCTAAGGAAAGATATAGAGAAACCGTAAATGCATCTCACTATGTGAAAGAAGCCAGAATGAAAAGGCAGCATACTGAATGATTCTAAGTATATGACATTATGGAAAATGCAAAACTATGGAAGCAATAAAAAGATCAGTAGTTAGAAGAGAGGAAGGCATGAAAAGGTGAAGTTCAGGGAACTTTTAGAGTAGTGAAACTATTCTGTCTCATACCAGGAATAGTGGATACAAAACATAATATATTAACTTAAAAAAACATTTTGGCCATGCTGCATGCATGGCATGTGGGATCTTAGTTCCCTCACCAGGGATCACACTCTCACCCCATGCATTGTTAGCACAGAGTCTTAACCATTGGACCATTAGTGAAGTCCATGTCAGAATTTTTAGATTGTACAGTACAAACAGTGAACTGTAATGTAAACTGTGAAGTTTAAATAATGATTTGCCAATATTGACCCTAATGTAAACTATGAACTTGGGGTGGTAATATTTGTGAGTTATAACAAATGTACTACATTAATTCAAAATAATAATAAGGCATGTGGGGGAGGGAAAAGGCTATGGGACATTTTCAAACAATTTTCTGTAAATTTTAAATTGCTTTCAAAAATTAAGTGAAATAAAAACATTTCCAGAAATTAAAAACATATTCTAATGTAAAGAAATTATATTTAATATATACCAAATTATTATGAGAGAAATGAAGAAAAATTTTAAAATCGAGTGATATGGATCTCTGAGTAAAATATTACTTCTGGCTGGGAGGATTATGAAAATATTCAAGCAAGACTCTTTCTTGGACATAAGCATAGAAGGACAGGGTAAAATTCTGAAAGATGCAGAACTGCAAGCTGAGGGATTAAGTGGGATAAGAATATGAGAAATGTATCAGGGGAAAATTGAGCTTATTCAGGCAGTGAATCCAATCTAGATATAGAGTGGACAGTATGAAAAACTAACTAATGGATAAAGAAGATGTGGTACATATATTCAGTGGAATATTACTCAGCTATCAAAAGGAATGACATAATGCCATTTGCAGCAATATGGATGGACCTAGAAATTGTTACACTGAGTGAAGTCAGTCATACAGAAAAAGATAAATATCATGTTATATCCTTTATATGTAAAATCTAAAAGAAATTATACAAATGAACTTATTTACAAAACAGGAACAGACTTACAGACTTATGGTTACGGGGCAGGGGAGGAAGGATGAGGAAAAGGGATAGTTAGGGAGTTTGGGATTGTACAAATTGTATGTACAATCTGTGTACATATAATTGGGATTGTATGTACACACTGCTACATTTAAAATGGATAACTGACAAGGGCCTATTGTACAGCTCAATGTTATGTGGCAGCCTGGATGGGAGGGGAATTTCTGGGAGAGTGGATACATATGTATGTATGGCTGAGTCCCTTTGCTGGCTACCTGAAACTATCACAACACTGTTAATCTGCTACACTTCAATATAAAATTAAAAGTTTAAGAAAAAAAGAAAAACTAACTAAAGCTAGACAGAGAAACTAAAACCTCAAGTTCCTTCATGAAACTGACTGTTCACTTGGCAACAATTATATCGATGAAATTAGGAACAGTCTGCTCAGGGAACAGTTTATTCAACAGTTAGAGGCAAGTTAAATACCTAGAAAGAAGCCATAATCAAAACACTCCTTGACAAAACACAACCAGAGTCATCTAATAATTGGCTGAATCCCCTGTTCACAGGTTTCTTCCTAAGCAATTCTTGAATAATTTTCAAAGGAACTAAAAACTCTTTATGGTGAAGCGAACTACAAATTTACTGAATTTAAATATCTATGTAGCATTCACCTCAAATCCATACTGGAGGCATAGAGATTATATCTCATGAATAAATAACACAATATCATTCATGTCTCTACTCATAATTGTTAGACACACTAATACCATTAGAAATAAAACAGTCTCCAGGCCATGGGTGTGTAAAGAAAATCTCAGTTTTTATCTTTTTCCTGGCATCTTGTTTTTATTTCACCCTCCTCACTCAAATATTTATAGTTTATAAGGCACAGATTCCACTTATGTCCTGTTCTGGAAAAAACATTTCTAGCTCTTTAGACTCGACCTCACCATTTACTGTTGACAGAACATGGAACGTAGTTCCTTATCAAAAGTCTACAGAACAAACAACTGCAAGTAACTCCAGCTAATGAAGTATTAAATTTTGTGGCTGACAATTGCTTCTTCTGTTGTCTCTGCTGTGATTTCTCTCTCACTTCTCACTTCCTTTGCACTGTCTGATCTCACTGGGACACTCCTCTCTCATGTCAGGTCATGCAGTGGTTTCAGCAGGTTCTTCTTATCTCACACCAGGCTCACTGCCTCCAAAACTGTGGACAGCAGTTGCCTACAATGCAGAGCCCATTCTGCGTGCCTTTCCTGTGCTGCTCTCTGTACTCTGTCAATGGTCTAATGACAGTTTCAAGGCTTCCTATTCCAATGAAGAACTCGACCCCAGCTCTGTTGGGGTCTTAAGAGATAATTGCTTCACTGTTATCTCAGGAGTCACATCCGGTCATATTGCCCATATTGGCCTTTCCTTGTCCAGATGGTCCATCTAGTCTCTAAGTTACACAGAGCCCCCTGGATTCTGTTTTTCTCTCACAGCTCTGAGGTTAGTTGCAAAAAAAGTATAGATTCTGCCGCTATGACGAGCTGACTCACTGGAAAAGAGTCTGATGCTGGGAAGGATTGGGGGTGGGAGGAGACGGGGACGACAGAGAATGAGATGGCTGGATGGCATCACTGACTCGATGGACATGAGTTTGAGTGAACTCCGGGAGGTGGTAATGGACAGGGAGGCCTGGTGTGCTGTGATTCATGAGGTCACAGAGAGTCGGACACGACTGAGCGACTGGACTGAAATGAACTATGTGGCTAAAAGTCAAAAGAGTTGCTTGATTTCCACGTAAGTCCTTAAATCTGAAATTATATGAAAGATTCTGTATGTTTAGAAATTATCCTTCCCCCACCCTCCCTGGGGAACGGGTTTGTAATTTTTATCTGATTCATCAAGATACCACAACAGGGGATGGCCAAATAATTTCTCACCTGGACTGGAGCACTGTGGACAGGAAAGGAGGGATAACAGGAACTAAGTTGTGACACATGTTAACCTAAACTGAGCAGGCAAACAAGGATGTACGCCGTTCTAACCCCCAAAGTTTACTTTCTCACTTCCTCTTCTGAATAGATTTCTTTTCTCTCAGAGTAGAGCAGGGCAAGGAGAAAAATAGCTGTGCTTAACGGTCAGTGTTATACTTAGGTTCAAAATTGCTATGATAGTAGTAGGCACAGAATTGTTGGCACTTTTCAGTCCCTTAATTCTTAGGTTTATAAAATCTATTTTTCAATGCCTCAAGTCAGCAAATATTTACTGACTATCTGATTCATCACATGCTTTGTTCTACATGTTCATGCTAAAGCCAGTGAACACAACAGATCAAAAGCTCTGCATTCATGGGATTTACACTCTAACAGAGATAGTCTATTTAAAAATAAAAATAACCCAGAGAAAATCGTAAATCAAAAAGACATATGCACCCCAGTGTTCACTGCAGCACTACATACAATAGGCAGGATATGGGAACAACTTAAATGTCCATCAACAAATGCATGAATAAAGAAGATGTGGTACGTATGGAATATTATCGACCGTGAAAGGGAACAAAATCCAGTCTGTAGAGACACAGATGGACCTAGAGACTATCATATAGAGTGAAGTAAGTCAGAAAGAGAAAAACAAATACTGTACATTAACACATATATATAGAATCTAAAAAAAAATTGGTGTAAATGATCTTATCACAAAGTAGAAATAGAGACAAATGTATGAATACCAAGGGTGAATGGGGGTGGGATGAACTGGGAGATCGGGATTGACACATACACACTATAGAAACTATATAAACTATCAATAGATAACTGGTAAGAGCCTACTGTAGAGGACAGGGAACTATACGCAATGCTTTGTGATGACCGAAATATTCACCAAAAGAGAGGGGGTGTGTGTGTTTGTGTGTGTGTGTATATATATATATATATATACACACAGCTAAGTGAATTCAGCTATATCCATATACAGTCTCTGTATATAGTCTCATATCATAGACACTAACATTGTAAAGTAACTATACTCCAATGATAATTAATAAAGACAAAAGATAAAAACACAAATGCACAATATTAATACATCAGAAGGAAAAGAAATGCTTTGGAGAAAACTCAAGTGAGGTAAGAAACGGGGCTAGTGGGGGTATGGGGGAAGTAAGGATAAGTAGCATTTGATACAAAATAGTTTAAAAGGATATATTCTGTCAAATCAGACTGCAGTGTTTTAAGAAAATAAAGTTTACTTTAAGAGAATAAAAATTAGAAGTTGTTTAGTTCAATAGGCCATGAATATCTTTAAATTACTGGTAAATTCAGAATCGTCTATCACAAATACTTGCTTGATTCACTTGCCATCAAATACTTACACATGAAAAATGTTTTACTTTAAATACAAAAAATCTGAGGAATATGTTCAAATTGAATGACATTAAAATAATCTACACATTCAAGAGTCATAATGTAAAACAGTGCATAACTCTGGCATGGTGATTCATTTACATGCTGATGAAACTGACCTCCTTATTGAGTTTGGTGCTGGTATCTCTGGAAACCACATCATTCAAACACATAGAAATATGTAGTATGCTTTGCTTCAGAGTAGGAAGTTGTCTTTTTAGAGACAAAAAGACAATAAAACAAAGCGTCTACAAATACAGGGTATATATTTCAAACATAGGCAAATGTCCACATTCTTATAAGTGGTAGACAGTTGCTGCTCAGTGAATATTTTTAGCTATAAGCCTTTTAAGAAGTTATAATTATGTTTACCTTCTAAATCACTGCACTAATTTAACAAATGTAAGACAGGTAAATGGTTACATACGAGGCTTTAGACAAGATGCTGCCTAACGAAGACATTAGTAATGTGCTGGTTTATTTATTAGCATCACAGAACCATTCCCAAAGCAGTATTTTATCAGGGATGCTCCTGAACAGCAAGGTATATAGTACCCAGCTTCTTGAAGTAAAATGTTATTAGTAGTTAATTGGGAATTTCAGTTTCAATATAAATATCTAGTAACATCATTTTGTCTATAAACAGACTAATCTGTTAAATTTTTCGCTGTTTTTAACCTGTAGAAGACCTCAGCCATTTATGTAGGGATGTGTGTCTTTATACAAGGGAGGTAGTGCTGGGTCAGTAATTAAGACTTCCCTCCTCTGAACTCTCATTGGACTTCACCATCAAAGCATATTTCACCCATGTTCAATCATTATTTACTTTTACTTTTCACTGTTAGATCACTAAATTCCTCAAGAACAAGGTGCATTCTTATTTATTCCTACATTCAGTTCAGTTCAGTTCAGTCGCTCAGTCATGTCTGCCTCTTTGCGACCCCATGAATCACAGCACGCCCAGCTTGGAATTCACAATAGCATCTCAATGTACTTTTGTGGAACAAATACTACATGAATCAGTAGGGTGAAGAAGTAAACCAGGGTTTAACATTCCCCAGGTATAGAAACAACTGAGCACAGACTGATTTTTCTTTCTGGATAAGGATTTATTGATAACTTGCTACACCTAGTTTGGCCAAAGAATCTGGAGGATCTCAAATATAAATAACTTTTTCAAAATAAGGTTTAAGGAGGATAACGCCATGTCTGCTCAACATTCATTTCCATATATAACCCTCCTTTTTCTTCCAAAAAAATCCTTAATTTTGTAAAGGCATCCTCTCTCCCCTCTAAGCCAGTTGTGCTGGCCACATTTCCCCTTGCTAGTTAATCATCCGGGCAACGACTATGTGACAACGGATATAAAGGGAAGTCCACCAGGGGGCTTCTGGGAAAATCTCATTAGTCTCATAAACAAAAAGCAGAGAAAGTCAGCTGCTCTGTGTGTCTACGGATGATGCTTAATTTGGGTATCATCCCTGGAATTGCTGTGGCAGTGCTGTTACTAGAGAAACTAATCTAAGAACCAAAGAACAGAGTCAAGAAAACTAAAGAAAATCTATGCCAGAGCCCTAATCAATTAAACTTGGATTCTCTTGCTTTTTTAGTGTCTTAATATTTTTAAGTGGAATATAATAGCTTTACAATGTTCTGTTAGTTTCTGCTGTACAGCAAAGTGAATCAGCGATACTTATACATATATTTCCTGTTTTTTGGGTTTCCTTCCAATTCAGGTCACCACAAAGGGCTGAGGTCCATTGTGCTATACAGTAGGTTCTCACTAGCTATCTATTTTATACATATTAGTGTATACATGTCAATTCCAATCTCCAAATGCCCAATTCCACCTGCCACCCACCTTCCACCCTTGGTATCCATACATTTGTTCTCTATGTCTGTGTCTCTATTTCTGCTTTGCAAACAACTTTCATCTACACCATTTTTCTAGATTCCACATAAATGTATCAATATTTCTCCTGACGTCACTCTGTATGGCAGTGTCTAGGTCCATCCACATCTCTGCAAATGGAATAATTACATTCCTTTTTATGGCTGAATAATATTCCATTGTATATTTATATACCACATCTTCTTTATCCAGTCCTCTGTTGGTGGACATTTAGGTTGCTTCCATAATTTGGCTACTGTAAATAGTGCTGCAATAAACCCTGAGGTGCATGTATCTTTTTGATTTATGGTTTTTCTCCTGATATATGCCCAGGCATGGGACACATGGTAGCTCTATTTTTCATTTTTTAAGGAACCTCCATACTGTTCTCCGTATTGGCTATACCAATCTACATTCCTACCAACAGTAAGAGGGTTCCCTTTTCTCCATATGATTTCTAGCATTTATTGTTTCTAGATTTTTTTGACTGGTTTTAGGAGAAATTCACTGTAATTTTGATTAGCATTTCTCTGATACTTTTAACCATATATGATTAAATTATAAAAGGTGATGCAACAGTCCATGGAAAAAAAATTTTAGACATGATGTTCTAGACGGATGTAAACCAATATTAGCTGTGATTATCTTCAGCGAAGAAATGGACTATGAAGAAACTATCTTCAGTTTATACTCTTCTATATCACTGTTACGAGACCAGAAGATGGAAATGGCTCTGGAATTTAAACTTAAGCTGAAATTTAAGTGTATTTTTATATTGCATGCATGGAAGGCACCACTTTTTCCTAGTTTTATTGAGATATAATTGATAAATATCATAGTATAAGTTTAAGGTGTATAGCTAAGAGTCAGACACAACTGAGTGACTCCACTTGCACTTTTCACTTTCAGGCATTAGAAAAGAAAATGACAACCCACACCAGAATTCTTGCCTGGAGAATCCCAGGGATGCAGGAGACTGGTGGGCTGCCGTCTATGGGGTCGCACAGAGTGGGACACGACTGACGCGACTTAGCAGCAGCAGCAGCATAATGATTTGACTTACAAACAATGTACAATGATCACCCAATACTTTTAGATAGCATTCATCATCTTATGTAGATAAAACGAAAAGAGAATGCAAAAAACAGAAAAAATACATTTTCCTTTGAGATGAAAACTCTTACAATTTAATCTCTTAACATTTTCCCTGTATATCATATAGCAGTGTTAACTATAGTCTCTATGATGTACATTACATCCCGAGTACTTATTTAGAACTGGAAGCTTGTAATTTTGACCTCCTCCAATTTCCCTCTTCTCCACCTCTGATAAACACAAAGCTGATCTCTTTTCCTGAGTTTCTTTTTGTTGTTTCAGATTCCACAAACAAGTGAGATAATACAGTATTTGTCTTTCTATGTTGGACTTAGCTAATACCCTGAAGGTCCATCCATGTTGTCCCCAATGGCAGAATCTCCTCGTTTTTATAGCTGAACATTATTCCATTGTAAATAGGTAACACAATTTCTTTATCCGTTCATCCATCAATGGTTGTTTCCATTGTCGTGGTTATATAATGCTGCTCTGAAAATAGGGGGTGCAGATATCTTTTCTCATTAATGTTTTCATTTCCTTTGGATATATGCTCCAAATTGCTGCATCACATGGTAGTCCTGGATCATCTCCAGCAATCATATGGGATTGCAGGATCATATGGTAGTTCTTTGCATGAAATGTTCCCTTGATATCTTTAATTTTCTTGAAAAAAATCTCTTGTTTTTCCCATTCTGTTGTTTTCCTCTATTTCTTTGCATTGATTGCTGAGGAAGGCTTTCTTATCTCTCCTTCCTATTCTTTGGAACTCTGCATTCAGATGCTTATATCTTTCCTTTTCTCCTTTGCTTTTCGCTTCTCTTCTTTTCATAGCTATTTGTAAGGCCTCCTCAGACAGCCATTTTGCTTTTTTGCATTTCTTTTCCATGGGGATGGTCTTGGTCCCTGTCTCCTGTACAATGTCACGAACCTCCATCCAGAGTTCATCAGGCACTCTATCTATCAGATCTAGTCCCTTAAATCTATTTCTTACTTCCACTGTATAATCATAAGGGATTTTATTTAGGTCATATCTGAAAGGTCTAGTGGTTTTCCCTACTTTCTTCAATTTAAGTCTGAATTTGGCAATAAGGAGTTCATGATCGGAGCCACAGTCAGCTCCTAGTCTTGAAGATATTAAGAAGAGGTGGCAAGAATACACAGAAGAACTGTACAAAAAAGATCTTCACGATGAAGATAATCACGATGGCGTGATCACTCACCTGGAGCCAGACATCTTGGAATGTGAAGTCAAGTGGGCCTTAGAGAGCATCACTACGAACAAAGCTAGTGGAGGTGATGGAATTCCAATTGAGCTATTTCAAATCCTGAAAGATGATGCTGTGAAAGTGCTGCACTCAATATGCCAGCAAATTTGGAAAACTCAGCAGTGGCCACAGGACTGGAAAAGGTCAGTCTTCATTCCCATCCCAAAGAAAGGCAATACCAAAGAATGCTCAAACTACCGCACAATGCACTCATCTCACACGCTAGTAAAGTCATGCTCAAAATTCTCCAAGCCAGGCTTCAGCAATATGTGAACCATGAACTTCCAGATGTTCAGGCAGGTTTTAGAAAAGGCAGAGGAACCAGAGATCAAATTGCCAACATCTGCTGGATCACGGAGAAAGCAAGAGAGTTCCAGAAAAACATCTATTTCTGCTTCATTGACTATGCCAAAGCCTTTGACTGTGTCGATCACAATAAACTGTGGAACATTCTGAAAGAGATGGGAATACCAGACCACCTGACCTGCCTCTTGAGAAACCTGTATGCAGATCAGGAAGCAGTAGTTAGAACTGGACATGGAACAACAGACTGGTTCAAAATAGGAAAAGGAGTACGTCAAGGTTGTATATTGTCACCCTGCTTATTTAACTTCTATGCAGAATCCATCACGAGGAACCCTGGGCTGGAAGAAGCACCAGCTGGAATCAAGTTTGCCGGAAGAAATATCAATAACCTCAGATATGCAGATGACACCACCCTTATGGCAGAAAGTGAAGAGGAACTCAAAAGCTTCTTGATGAAAGTGAAAGAGGAGAGTGAAAAGTTTGGCTTGAAGCTCAACTTTCAGAAAACGAAGATCATGGCATCTGGTTCCATCACTTCATGGGAAATAGATGGGGAAACAGTGGAAACAGTGTCAGACTTTATTTTTTGGGGCTCCAAAATCACTGCAGATGCTGATTGCAGCCATGAAATTAAAAGACACTTACTCCTTGGAAGGAAAGTTATGACCAACCTAGATAGCATATTCAAAAGCAGAGACATTACTTTGCCAACCAAGGTCCGTCTAGTCAAGGCTATGGTTTTTCCCGTGGTCATGTATGGATGTGATAGTTGGACTGTGAAGAAAGCTCATTGCTGAAGAATTGATGCTTTTGAGCTGTGGTGCTGGAGAAGACTCTTGAGATCCCTTGGACTGCAAGGAGATCCAACCAGTCCATTCTAGAGGAGATCAATCCTGGGTGTTCATTGGAAGGACTGATGCTAAAGCTGAAACTGCAATACTTTGGCCACCTCATGCGACGAGTTGACTCACTGGAAAAGAGTCTGATGCTAGGAGGGATTGGGGGTGGGAGGAGACGGGGACGACAGAGAATGAGATGGCTGGATGGCATCACCAACTCGATGGACATGAGTTTGAGTGAACTCCGGGAGTTGGTGATGGACCGGGAGGCCTGGCGTGCTGTGATTCCTGGGATCGCAAATAGTCGGACACGACTGAGCGACTAAACTGAACTGAACTGAACTAATGGTAGTTCTGGATCATCTCCAGCAATCATATGGGATTGCTGGATCATATTGTAGTTCTGGATCATATCCAGCAATCATATGGGATTGCTGGATCATATGGTAGTTCTATTTTTCATTTTTGAGAATCCTCTATACTGTTTCCACAGTGGCTCTACTAGTTTACAATCCCACCAAGAGGACAGGATTCCCTTTGCTTTGCAACCTCATCAGCATATGTTATCTTTTATCTTTTTGATGACCATTTTAAAAGGTATGAGATGATATCTCAGTGTGGGTGTGACTTGCATTTCACTAATGACTAGTGGTGATGAGCATCTTTTCAAGTACCTGTTTGCTCTTCATACATCTTTGGGAAAATGTCTATTCAGTTCTTTTGTTTTTTGATTGGATTATTTGGGGTTTTGCTATTGCTATTTGTTATTTTGGAACTGAATGAGCTTTTTATATATTTTGGACATTAACCCCTTATCACATACTATGACTTGCATAATATGGTTTCCTGTCCCATAGTCTGCCTTTTCATTTTGTTAACTGTTTCTTTTGCAGTGCAGAAGCTTTTTAGTTGTTGGAGTCCCACTTGGTTATTTTTCATTTTGCTGCTTGTGCCTTATGTGTCATTAATGACTTGTAGCAATACCAATATACAAAATTTACTGATTCCTTACCATAGTTCAGAAAGCATCTTCCTGACACAAAAACAAAAATTCTGAGTATGGTATTACTTTTCTTTATCAAAAAGGAGCCCTGTTCCATCTTTTGTCTCTTCAGAGGCAGATTTTATTGCCCTGAGAATACTTAAAAGTATAATCACAGTTTCATTTCCTAATTGTTTGATTCTGTGTTTTAAGGAGACTTAGAATATGTAGAGCAGTAACATATTTGAAATGATGAACAATATCAAGTTTTAAGTAAACTTCATTTTTCTCCCCAGTGATTCATTAGCCCAATCATCTGAGTAACTTATTTTTAATAATGTGCAGAACACAATCTATCTTACATGAACCACAAGCAAGGTGTGCCAACCGTTCCTTTTTCCTTCACACTACTCCAATTCACTTTAATGAAGAGAAAGCAAATTGAAAAATAATCAATATGAAAATAAAACTCAACCAGGGTAGATACAACATTAATTATTAATTTTTGATCCTTGGCCTACCTGCCCAAGAGCATGAACACATAAGTCTTTTAGATATATAGTGAACATGTACCAAAATCTACTTAAATAGCAAAGAAATATTGAGCACCACTTTGAGAATGACAAATAAAATACTAAAAACTCTTTAGAGAATAAAGTCTTTAATTTAAAATATGTGTGAACCTATTAATTCATATGTGTGTGTGTATGTATATATATATATATACACATAGCATAGACTGACATTAATATTGATTGTTTTGCAGGAAAGCCAGGCTCCTATGAAACCAAATCACACTTTTCAGTCCTTATTCTACTAGATATCTCTGATTCTCATCCCGTCAACAACATCTTACCCAAACTGTATTTCCACGATGGAGAAGGGCAAACAGTGGCACCTCAGGGCCATCTGTGTCCTCATACACAGAAACTATGAACACGGAACGTTGCTGGCTTTGAACATGAAAGAGGGGCCACCACCCAAGAATAGAAGCCAGAAAAGGCAACGGAGTATAATAGATTCCTCCTCAGAGCTAGCATAATTAATGCAGTCCTGCTGACACCTTGATTTCAGCCCACTGAGACTAATTTTCAGACTTCTTATCTGAAGAACCTGAAGATAATTAGTTCATGGTGTTTTAATCCATCAGGCTTAGAGCATAATTTGTTAACAACAACCAGAGAAACTAATATATGTAGCTTCTATAGCTATTTTCTCCTGGTTTTCCCCTTATCATCCCAGCTATTTCTTGCCAGCACCTTCCATGGGGTGCTCCTCCTCTTTTCCCACTGGTTTAGTATTGATATCGCCTTAGGCTCTCCCGCTGCTCCCCTCTTATTACGTGAATACTCCACAGTAAAGAGCTAAAAAGCATAGACTGCAGACTCCAATTGAGATTAATTTGTATCCTAGTTCACTTACTAAATAAGTAAACTTTTCAGATAATGCAGTTTTCTATTTTATAGAAATTCTATTTTGTTACTTGAATCATTTTTATATGTTGATTTTTGAATTCTTTTGTTGACAGTAAATGTATTTTCCTTGATTTCACTGAATATAGCCATAATAGCTGCTTTAAAACTTCATCTGCTAAGACTGTCCCTCTGTTGTTCTTGGTAGTCATTTATCTTGAGATTGGGTCACATTTGATTGTTTCCTAAGCAACTGTGAATTGTGTCCTGTCCTTTTATATTGTTGAGGTTCTACTATATACTGCTGAAAAACACTGATATATTTGTTTTAACGAGCAATCCACTTGGTAGGGCTCAAGCCGGCAAACTGCAAAATGCTTGGTGGCAGTGCAGATCTCAGAGCAGTAATAACGTTAGCAGTGGTAACTGAACTGACATCTGTCCCCCATACAGATGGTTAAGCATCAGCCAGCCAAAGACCCGGGCAGAGTTTATACACAAAATTTGGGTCTCCCTCTCTCTGGATTTCTCTTTTCTAGAACTACTCCTTTACTTTCAAAAGGCCCTGAATTTTGTCTTCGGAGAGACTGTGCTTGTTCTTTCAAAGTTTTAGCGACCACAATCTTCACGCTAAAAACCTTAAAAATGTAAAACCAATCTGCCCCAATTCTGTTTTCCAAGGCTGGCTTCTCTCCAGAATCTTCCTGCTTTTGTTCAGCTCTCTGGAGCCCTCAGATAATTGCTGTTTGCTTTGCTTTTATTATTTGGACCAAATATTTGATCTGGAGAAGACATTTGCATTCCCAAAGCAAATACAATAAGATATGGGCTATAATAAGATATGGGCTACCCAGGTGACGCTACTGGTAAAGAACTAGCCTCCCCATGCAGGAGACATAAGAGAGGCGGGTTCAATACCTGGTTCTTGAAGATCCCCTGGAGGAGGGCATGGCAACCCACTTCAGTATTCTTGCCCGGAGAATCCCATGGACAGAGGAGCCTGGTGGGCTACAGTACATGGGCTCACAGAAAGTCAGGCATAACTGAAGTGACTTAGCATGCATGCAACAGCACAGCTATAGTGTGCTTCCTATATGCTATGAATGTTCTATACACTTCATATTGACTTATTAGATCTTCACAACAGTACAGTGGGAGGACACTATTATTTGCCCCTACTTTACAGACAAGAAAACAGAGGTACAGACAGTTTAAGCAGTTTTCCAAAGATTACCAGAAATTTAACTCATGGAGTTTCTCTATAATCTATATGCCTAATCACTATGGAATATAACATACATCTTGAACTTCAACTTCTGCTCTTGCATTTATATTAAATGATCTTAAACACAATTACTTGCCTTAAATTAGTACTTCATTGTTTGATAAATGTATTTTTAAAAAACTAATTTATGGTGCTTTAATGTTTATAAAATGTATTTTAAAAAAATGACACCTCATTTACCACTTAATTTAAATGGCTACTTCATGATGCATTTTGAATACTTTCAGAATATATGCTTCTAAAAAAGCAGAGGTTTTATTAAGAGAGTGGCACAATTGTATTAATAATATTCCCTATTCTATAACTTCATTTTTCATAAAAACTGAAAGTGTCGGAGTCTATCTATTGATAACTGTCTATTGACAACGGTGGCATTTTGTAACTTTAATTACAAGATTATATAATTTAGAAATATGAAACACTCAGGATTTCATATAAAATAATAAACTATTTCAGTAAATTGAAACATAAAAATCATATTAAGAATATCCCTGAACATATTATGTATAGTCCTCTTGGCATTACCAGTTTCTAATAGAATTCTAAAGAACAGCATAATGAGATCAAATTGTTCCCTGGAGAAAAAATTTAGGTGACTTTTATATTAATAGCTTTAATATTATTTCCATTTGTCTTAGAAATGATGTAGTAATAGAAAGTCCAAAGAAAATTCAAAAGAATGCCAAGTTCCACAAACTGAATCCCTTCCTTCTGCTAATACAATAATTATACCTACTCTTCTATAAAACACATCATATGGCACTATAACTGTCCTTCTATTCTTGCATTAGACTGTGAATCCATTGATGGCAAAACTCACTTATTATTCATCTTTCTATCCACAGAGGTTTATAAAGCATATCTTCTAAATATTCAAAGTTTGCATTAAATATATGAATGATTAGAACTGACTTATTCATACTAAGCAATATTTATAATTACATTGTAATTTTATAGATATTTAAAGCATTATTTGTAATTCAAATTATAGGAAACTACCAGAAAAACCCTACCAATTACCTATAGTAATGAGGAAAATATGACATGAATGAATGATACTAATCAGAACCATTGAAATTAAAAAAATTAAAATTTTAATCTCCTTCCCCACCAAAAAGCAGGATATAAGGGAAAAATACTGGTTTAATTTTAGTTTTTCTTTCTTCATTCAAGCTACTAATAGTCTAACAATAAGGCACCAATAGTAAAGTGGCTACAAGCAAAAGTCAAAAGGGACAGGACCCTACAATTCTCCTGCTGCTGCCGCTTCATCATGTCCAATTCTGTGTGACCCCATAGACGGCAGCCCACCAGGCTCCCCCATCCCTGGGATTCTCCAGACAAGAGTACTGGAGTGGGTTGCCAATGCCTTCTCCTACAATTCTCCTAGAAACAGCTAAACCAAAAGACAGAAAGGACAGTCAATGTTATTTTTTTATATACCCTCCTAAACAGTAATACAAGTAAGTCACTTAATATATTCATGGTGTTAAAACAAAAGTAATGCATTGTCAACAAGTGATAACTATTAAAAATAGTATTTGAAAAAATTTATCAATAAATTCCACAGATTGCAAAACAAAAGCCCTTTCCACTATACTGTCTCACTTCTCAATTCATATCTGTGCTTCTATGAAATGGAATCCTATGTTAAACTAGATATTACAAAAATAAGCTTGAATGGAGACAGTTCATTGAAAATGCTTCTGAATTAAAGTATAATGAAACAAATGGCCAAAAGCATAAGATCATCTATATTATTAAACTTCATTAACTAGAACACACACAGAAATAAGCAAATATTATCACTGACTTATATAATTTCAAAATCATAAAAATCATCAGATTTAGTGATTATTATATGACTGTATATAAGGAATATTTAGCATCCATTTAACAGTGGCTGTTTTTATTGTTTTACTTATTCCTTTTCTCATACCTGTATATGCCTTTGATTGAACTGCTACTAATTCCTGACTGCCTTTTTCCTGGCCTTGGCAGTTTGCTTCTCTGCAACTGAGGCTAGTTCAGGAACTGCCTTCCCCTCCCTCCAGTATCCCAGCCAGCTAGTTCTTCCATGTGATCCTGCCAGTTTGATGATGCGACAGTTAGGTTAAAATATAGTCAGTGATATTGTTTGCTTATTTATGTGTCTGATCTAGTTAATAAGATTTAATAATTTAGGTGGTCCTATGCTTTCGGCCATTTGTTTCATTATACCTGAATTAATTCAGAAGCATTTTCAATGAACGTTTTCTCCATTCAATTTAATTTTGTAATGTCCTACTTAATTTAGGACTCCATTTCACAGAAGCACAGATATAAAGTGAGAAATGACACGGCACAATAGAAAGGGCTTTGGTTTTGCAATCTGTGAAATTTATTGATAATTCTTTTCTCAAATACTATTTTTCACTAAACTTGATGACCGGCGCTTCCCAGGTGGCATGAGTGGTAAAGAACCTGCCTGCCAATGCAGGAGATATAAGAGATGCAGGTTCCATCCATGGGTGGGGAAGATCCCCTGGAGAAGGGCATGGCAACCCACTCCAGTATTCTTGACTGGAGAATGCCATGGACAGAGGAGCCTGGCAGGCTACAGTCCATGGGGTCACACACAGTCGGACACAACTGAAGCGACTCAGCACGCACAAACCTGATGATAAAGACTGACCTTCCTTAAAGCCACAGAGTGACTATGTGGCACAACTGGTATTCTTAACCAGTTCTCAAATTCTAGAAAACCTAGCTTTTAGCCCTATGCCGTATCAACTATATGCAAAATAAATCTGAAGAATGAGAGCAGACAGACAGAAGTGGATACAGAAGCAGACTAGTCATCCAGAGCCACCTAAAACCTGGGGGGTAGGGAACAAAAATTTAACAGAAGCAAGGAAGTGCATATACAGAGGATACAAGAAAACTTGGCCAAAGGGATGGGCATTGATTCTGCAGTCATTTTCTCCTTGTTTTATTTGCATTGTCTCCACTCTCAGGATTTTAATGGCCCTTCGAGCAGCTATTTATTTAAAGCTAAAAAGCTCTTGGCCTTTTTACGACTGGTATGTTTTGAAGAAGAATAAAAGCTGAATTATGTTCAATGGAATTACATACTGATCTGGAATTACATATAATTAAACTGATCTGGATCAGTTTAATCATATTTTTTAAAAAAGCAGATATTTTAGAAAACCTCTTTTAACAAAATATTTCAGAAGGCTTCTCATGCCACTTATACTGCTAGTTCCCTCTTCCTCGGTGGCTGAGCTGGTCAAGAATCTGCCTACAATGCGGGACACTCCAAGTTGGGAAGATCACCTGGAGAAGGGAACATCTACCCACTCCAGTATTCTGGCCTGGAGAACTCCACGGACTGTATAAAATCCATGGGGTCACAAAGAGTCGGACACAACTGAGCAACTTTCACTTTTGTTTTGTATTCTAGTTATTTTACTAATAAGCCACAATAAGCAATGCTGTGGAATCAAAACTTCATTAAATTAAGTAATATTTTTCCTGTTTCATCTTACATATCTGTTTTTATCAATAATCTTCATGATCTGTTTGACACAAATGATGTTGGGGATTTCCCACTAAAGTTCCTGCAACTTTATAAAAACCATGCATTAATTTGGTGGGACCTAAGAATACAAGGGGACGACAGAGAATGAGATGGCTGGATGGCATCACCGACTCGATGGACATGAGTTTGAGTGAACTCTGGGAGTTGGTGATGGACAGGGAGGCCTGGTGTGCTGTGATTCATGGGGTCACAAAGAGTCAGACACGACTGAGTGACTGAACTGAAGAATACAAGGCAAATGGTGCTTAACCACAAAAAGAAAAGGCATGGTTCTAGATGTTTTTTTTTTTTTTTTCATTATCATCAAGTGTGTTTGTATTGCTATGTGCTTATGACAACACTTTGGATAATAAATAGTATCAGTATTATTAACAGCATTGAATTACATAAGGAAGTTTAGAATTATTTTTTAAAAAACAAGGCTTCTTAAAGAAAGTTGATCATAAGAGAGTGGGGGAATTAGGTAATACACAGATTCTTTTCGATACATTCTTTAATGTGTAAGGAGAAGAGCAGTTTCTAGCACTGATATATATACACTAGGATGTGTAAAACAGGTAGCTGCTGTATAGGACAGGGAGTTCTATGAGACCTAGAGGGGTAGGATGAGGGTGGGGCGGGTGCGGGGAAGTGTGAGGGAGGCTCAAGGAGAGGACATATGTATACTTAGAGCTGATTCACGTTGTTGTACAGCAGAAATTCGCACAACACTGGAAAGCAATCACACTCCAATTAAAAAATAAAGCAGATGCTCAAGAATTTTAAAAATAAAATTATATCATAAAAAAGAAATGATTTCATGAAAATTAGCATCTCCTTGCTGACATACTTCATCCAAGTCAAAGTGGATCTTTCTTTATAAGCAGATCTACTGCATATAACTTATTGTTAGAGATGACAGTTTGCTTGACAAAAGTATTTGCTACTGATTCCCATAATGAGTTTAAAGAAGATACGTGAGGGGATACTAAACTATGGAGTCCAAAGACTTGACTCCTACGGGTGCCAGCAGCGTCCACTGATGACTTGTAATCAGATATGCTCTTTCGCTGTTTCCACTATTACGATGAAGATGGTCGTTAGGTGGCAAACTAGCTCTCCTAGTAAATAACCTCAGCCTCAAGTCCCTAATGTTCCCTATTCTGACCAGCCCATGACTCCTCCAGAAGACCCCCAAATTGCTCAGACTAACCCCCAAATCTTGCCAGACCCTTGACTCAAGCATTCTGGCTGAGTTCCACTCTGAATAATTGATGCCTGTGCCAAACTAGTTACGAAATACTTTGAATATCACTCTTAGATCTCCTGCATTGGGAGGCAGGTTCTTTACCACTTGCGCCATCTGGGTAGCCCGAACATCACTCCCAGGTACAATCAAAACTCCCCTGTAGCCTAAGAGAGCATTTTCTTTCCCCCAAATAGAATATCCTCTGAGTTACTGGACAGTGCTTCTTCCTACTCTGTAAGTGAGATTTGGCTCAATGAAATATTTTCCTTTTCTGAAGCTGTTTTTTCTCAATTTTTCATTTAAGAATTCATGTCTAATGGTAGCTACACTGGGCTTTATAAATGATGTTCCACGTATCACATAAATTATCACTTTATCTCTGACAGATGCTTTCTAGATGGAGCACAACTCAAAATTAAGCTAAATAAATATATTTTGGGGGGGCAGAAATTCTAACTAATAAGTATCTTTAATAAGTCCAAAGATCATATTTTCAACACTTTCTATATACACAGATAATTTAAGAGCTTGCCTAATCCATTGCCCAAATTCTGGGGAGATAAAAGCTCTTATCAAGAGTTTAAATTTAGAAAAAGCAGCTTAGCAATATAAAAAATTTATGGTGATTTAATCATAAGTTGGTATCTACAAAGATAAGTGAAATGACAATACACACTTTTCTAGATGGTCATGAAAAAGAAAAAGAATTTTCCTTAGTCAAGACAGATTGGAATTTCAAAGCAGATATGCCTCAGTGATGTTTAAAACTCAAGAGGGGTTGGTTATTCCAGGTAGAAAGGAAACTAGTTGAATTGAGAAAGGCTTTATTCCTCTTTAATTCAACCTTACTCCAAAAGCACTGCATTAACATACAGAAAAACAATTTTTTAAACTTCATGCAGTTTAATACTGTAAATTTCAAACTGTTGTAACCAAAAATGTACTTGAAAAATTAAAATATGCATAACACAGTTGGATCTTTTAAAAAATAAGCTGTTATTCTAATATCAAATAAAAATCACTAAAGTATCTCTTCCATATATACATACATGTGATATAGTATTAAAATTTTTAATTAATGTAAAATTAATGCACAAAGCAATTAAAGTCCTAACCTGTGTGACACTAAAACTTAAAAAACTACAAGCCTAATGAAAATATATTATATCAGAATTGATCATTCATTTTCTGGTAAATGGCATATTATCATTTTTTAATCTCTGTACTTATCCAAACCACAGCAATGATCAACAACAAAAACAGCAATGCATGGACCAATAATGGCAAATAAAAATGTTCAGTTTCATTCCTGGAAATGGTATAGTTTACTAAAATATATACTGCAGTAATTATAGCAACAAGCAAATGAATAAACAGGAAACAAAAATTTGACCAATCACCCTCCTGCTTAACTCTAAAATTTAATGAATTAGCTAAGAATGGGTAGTAGCCCAGAAATCACTCAACATAGAATGGAACATAATTTAAATTACCAAATAAGCTTTCAAAGAAAAATGTCTGCATTTGGTGACAGAATAAAAATCTCAATTTTCAGAAGAAAATGATTAGCTATTTGCAAAATTACAACTGATTAAAGCTGTAACACCATAATTTCGTTACTTCAAATATATGAGTGCCATGAAATTTTACTTGCCATAAAGAAGCATAGAACATAGTCACATGGTTAGAGGCATTTCAGAATGAAATAAAGATTAGTGACAGCCATGCATAAAGCAATTAATTGAAAGAGTCAAAATAACAGCTCTGAAAATGTAAGAAAGCACAGAAATGCTCAAAGAAAGAGATTCTGCTTTAACTACTGAAATAAGCATGAGGTTTAAGGACACAGATTACCCCGAGGATGGGTTTTTTTTTTGTTATTTAAGACATCAACAGATCTCCTGGATAAAGAAGAAAGGCAAACTTAAGAAAATCAGAACTAAATGGCATTGACTTATTTCAGTCAAAAGAACATCTCCAAAACCTGTGAAGAAATCATTTATATAATAGCTGAGTTATTTAAAATACTGCCAGCCTACATAAATTAAGTACTTGCCCCTTCAGACTTTTCCACAGTGTTAGCCAGCATCTCCTGCAGGGCCCGGACAGACAGGGACTGCTCCAGCACGAAGGTGCAGATGGAGAGGTCTGGAGGGACATTCTGTGCAGAAAGAGCGAAAGCCACCATCACCATCAGCAGCAGCATCACCTTCAGTCATCCAGACCCAGACTTACCTTATGGTACTTCAGCTTCTTTCACAGAAAGAAAGAATACTTGTCAGTTCTCTGACATGAGCTCCCAAATCATCCAAATATACTTTTATTTTTTTATTTTATTGGAGGCAAATTACCTTACATTAATATATTGGTTGGTTTTGCCATACATTGACACGAATCCGCCCCGGGTGTACATGTGTTCCCTTTCTTGAACCCCCCTCCCATCTCCCTCTTTCCCATATCCTCCCTCCAGGTCATCCCCGTGCACCAGCCCCAAGCATCCTGTATCATGCGTCGAACCTGGACTGGTCACATATGATAATATACATGCTACAATGCCGTTCTCCCCAATCATCCCACCTTCACCCTCTCCCACAGAGTCCCAAAGACTGTTCTATATGCCTATGTCTCTTTTGCAGTCTCATATACAGGGTTCAGGTTACCATCTTTCTAAATTCCATATATGTGCGTTAGTATATTGTATTGATATTTTTCTTTCTGGCTTACTTCACTCTGTATAATTGGCTCCAATTTCATCCACCTCATTAAAACTGATTCAAATGCATTCTTTTTGATGGCTGAAAAATACTCCATTGTGTATATGTACCAAAGCTTTCTTATCCATTCGTTTGCAGATGGGACATCTAGGTTGCTTCCATATCCTCGCTATTATAAACACTGCTGCAATGAACATTGGAGTACATGTGTCTCTTTCAATTCTGGTTTCCTCGGTGTGTATGCCCAGGAGTGCGATTGCTGGATCGTATGGCAGTTCTATTTCCAGTTTTTTGAGGAATCTCCACACTGTTCTCCATAATGGCTGTACTAGTTTGCATTCCCACCAACAGTGTAAGAGGGTTCCCTTTTCTCCACACCCTCTCCAGCATTTATTGCATGTAGACTTTTGGATAGCAGCCATTCTGACTGGTGTGAAATGGTATCTCATTGTGGCTTTGATTTGCATTTCTCTGATTATGAGGGATGTTGAGCATTTTTTCATGTGTTTGTTAGCCATCTGTATGTCTTCTTTGGAGAAATGTTTGTTTAGTTCTTTGGCTCATTTTTCGATTGGGTCATTTATTTTTCTGGAATTGAGCTGCAGGAGCTGCTTGTATATTTTGGAGATTAATCCTTTATCAGTTGCTTCATTTGCTATTATTTTCTCCCATTCTGAAGGCTGTCTTTTCAAATATACTCTTTATACCTCTCACACTTAAACTGTGTTTTAACTCGTAGATAACTATAGCTACCATTTACTGAGCGCCTACCCTGATTAGGCACTGCACTCAAAGCTTTATCAGTAATGCTCATGGTCATCTACGATAATGCTGCTGTGTGGATAAGAAACTAGAGAAGCTACGCTACTTTTCAAGCCTCAATTACTAGATGTTTCAAGCTGGGACCAAAAAGCCAGACTTCTCTGACTCTCAAGCATTCATTTCTAATTTACCAAGTAGTTTGTTGATAAAAACTAAAAGGACAGAAAAACACTTCACTCAGTAGTGAAGTTAAGCAAATATAAAATTGAATTGGTGTGAAATATTCATTTACATAGGCTTGTTCTTATCCACAAAGATAACAATTACCCTGTCTTACTCAAGTGGGTATCATATCTAGCTTCTAACTTTGTATGCAATAGTTTGATTTTTATTTGGTGTGTATGTATTGCTTTATTTGGTCAATCATTCTTTTTTTCTATTTCCTTCCATATACTTCCACTTCAATCAAGTAATAACCCCATAAATTCTGAAAATCCCAAAAAGTAACTACCAAGGAGACAAGCGAAACAGGGTGGGAAGTGACTGCCAAATTAGACAGTACTATCCTAATCAGGAACAAATATGTTATCACCCAAGCACGCTTTTGTTTTAGATAAGCAGGTTCCAGTAGGCGATGCAGCTATTCAATTAAGACGTTCAACCTAGCATTTTCTTAACAGAAGAACATTACAAATACATTAAACACAAAACACAAGCAAGAATATGCCTTCCAGAAAAGAATATTAGGAGGATAAACTGATAACCTGATTCAGTGCCTCAAAATTACAATTTACGGTGTTGAAGTATTTATTAAATTGAATCACTACCAATAAAAATATCCTTATCAGCAGAGAAGGATGCTTTAAGGTTTCAAGGAAAGATTAAGTTCTAGGGTTCTGGGAGTTTAAATTATTTTATGGAAAACTGAAACATAATCACTAGGTTTACTCACACCCCACAAGCCTTCTTGGCACCCATGTTTTGTTTTTGAATGAACTTTTCTGAATTCCTCTATCCCTTTATCACATATTTCTGTGCGCCTCCCTTCCAGCCCAACTTCCTTTCATTTCTCCTCAGACTATCTCGGCTGGTAGTCAAAAGAATCTCTCAAATCTGGGTGCAGCCACTGCTTTGACACTCCACAGTAACTGAAAGAAGTATTCCTTACTGAGGCATGGGGAAGTCATTCTGGTTTATACAACATTTCACTTGACCTTTATTTTAACCAGAACAGCTTGTCTTATGGTCTACCAAACAGGCATTTTACATCTGCTTTAACCATTTTTAAAAATTACATTTACCAGGTTGCTTAGATAAGGATAAAAGTCCATTGTGAAGACAGAGATAAACGTCCCCACTTCCTACATTCCTAATGCTAGTACTCCCTCAGTGATGAGCTCTGTGGCCCAGACACCAAGTTTCATGCTGACTTGCTGTGTCTGAGCTAATCATTCTCTTTAGAAACCTAGAAGGGTTGTATCCCCTGTCATATTTGGTGTTTGTCTTTTGTTTTGACAAGATATAAAACTGTGGTTCAGGCATTCAAAATGGGGCTAGTTGGTCACTGTGGATGTGGATTCAGACACATTCCTGTATTACTGAGGACCTGAAGTTTCTGAACTGTATCAGATTCAGGATGCCACCAGTCATGGTCAAAACACTATCAGTAGCTGCCAGCTGCACCTTTATGGTCTCATGGTCTCCTCAGGTAACTATTCAACCATTTCAGCCCTTAACCAATACTGGTTTAACATGCATTCTTCAGTTCAGTTCAGTTCAGTCACTCAGTCGTGTCCGACTCTTTGCAACCCCATGAATCACAGCACGCCAGGCCTCCCTGTCCATCACCAACTCCAAGAGTTCACTCAAACTCATGTCCATCGAGTCGGTGATGCCATCCAGCCATCTCATTCTCTGGCGTCCCCTTCTCCTCCCGCCCGCAATCCCTCCCAGCATCAGAGTCTTTTCCAGTGAGTCAACTCGTCGCATGAGGTGGCCAAAGTATTGGAGTTCCAGCTTCAGCATCAGTCCTTCCAATGAACACCCAGGATTGATCTCCTTTAGGACGGACTGGTTGGATCTCCTTGCAGTCCAAGGGACTCTCAAGAGTCTTCTCCAGCACCACAGTTCAAAAGCATTAATTCTTCGGCGATCAGCTTTCTTCACAGTCCAACTCTCACATCCATACATGACCATGGGAAAAACCATAGCCTTGACTAGACGGACCTTGGTTGGAAATGTAATGTCTCTGCTTTTTAATATGCTGTCTAGGTTGGTCATAACTTTCCTTCCCCAAGGAGTAAGCGTACTTTAATTTCCTGGCTGCAATCAGCATCCTTACTTTTTGCCAATCCAATTATAACTGTCAAACAACTTATGTAACTTTGTGGGTTTTGCCTATATAAGCCTCCCCTACTTTGTAGTCTAGCAGAAGACAGTTAAGATGCTTCTTGAATCTATGGCTTCCATATAGTCCTCAGTGTGACTCAACTAAAACTCTTATCTACTTCTAGTGTGTACTGTTTACTGATTATTTCCAATGACAGCAGTCAGCTAGATAAGGGCTTTCTTTCCAAAAATCCTCAGATGAAAGGCTGGAAGCTGGGAAACAGACTCTCTTCCACCCTGAAATTCAGGATAAGGTCTTTTAAATTTAATATTCTTAGTTATATTAATAACAATTTCTCACACTAAAACAAATGCTACTAGAAAAAACTGATTGTTTATTCCATTCATATCCACTTAAACTCTGAGAGTTTGGAAGCTACATTTTGACAAATAGCACTGATAGAGAACTATGTTAAGAAATGGTGTGCTGGTGAACTAATGTCTCAAAAAAAAAAAAGAAGAAAGTCTTGATTTGCCTATTTCTGTGGTGTAAATATTCCAATGATGGCTGATTTCAAAGTATCAAAGTTTACTAATCAGCTCACAAACTTGCTAAATATGTAATAATCAGCTCTCAGAAATCTGTAAGAGCCATTGACAACATACCACTGAACTGATTTCAGACACATATTCATGAATTTCTTTAGAATCAGTATATTATAATAGTTAAAAGACTGGATTCTATAAACAGACAACCAAAGCTAAAATCTAGGCCTTACTACTTAAGAGCTCTTAACTTTTATAATCTTTACTTTCCTTCCCTTGAGAAATGGGATAGTAATTACATCATTCTCATAGGGATGCTGTGAAAAAAATCAATGAGATAATCTAAGCAAAGAGCCTATCATAGTGTCATAACGAGAACACAAAATAAGTGAGCTACTGTCATTAGTTTTGCATTTGTCATTTCTCCCCATTTGTGGCATTTATGAGGCACCACTCATTTCTTAAAACTGGTTCTTAAGTGAATTCTACTTTAGAGAAATAGTGTTTGAAAACACAAAGTATTAACTATGCACCTGTTCATAACACCTAAAGTGTTCCGGTATTTTCAAGACAAGGTACTTTCTGGTCATACTGAAAAGTTTACCCCTTGGGTATATTTAAATTGTTTCCTGTTTCATTTTAATCAAAATGTTAAAGTATGAGTCACTGAAATACCTTACATTTATTTTAAAGATACGTGAAAATCACATGAATTTGAAATGAAATAATCCTGCCAACAAATTCATATTTTCAGACTGGCACGCTCGTAACAGACAGCGAGAACTAACAGGAATAAATGAACAGACCGTCAGCAGAGGACGTGTCCGGCACAAACTCTAGCCTTTTCTTGCTTTGGAGCCATGTTTACCTCTCTCTCTCTGTGTCACCCCCCATAACTCCCACCAAAACACACAAGTGTAACAGAAGGGCTGGGCAGTGTAGAAACAGAAAATGCTCACCCCTTACAGGAAAATTTTCAATCAGACAAATCAGAGCTTTGCACTGTTATCTGTTTCTTTTGCTCTGAAGAAAAACGGCCTGGTTGTTTCAGGCAAAGGAATAATTACCAAAACTTGTATACTTTTTAAAGTAAACTTCTAAAAATATTCCTTTATTGAGATGTATATTTCTTCAAATAACCCTGAAATTTTTAAATCATACTAAACAGTGTCAGATTTTATTTTTGGGGGCTCCAAAATGACTGCAGATGGTGACGCATCCATGAAATTAAAAGACACTTACTCCTTAGGAGGAAAGTTATGACCAACCTTGATAGCATATTAAAAAGCAGAGACATTATGTTGCCAACCAAGGTTTGTCTAGTCAAGGCTATGGTTTTTCCAGTGGTCATGTATGGATGTGAGAGTTGGACTGTGAAGAAAGCTGATCGCCGAAGAATCGATGCTTTTGAACTGTGGTATTGGAGAAGACTCTTGAGAGTCCCTTGGACTACAAGGAGATCCAACCAGTCCATTCTAAAGGAGATCAATCCTGGGTGTTCATTGGAAGGACTGATGCTAAAACTGAAACTCCAATACTTTGGCCACCTCATGCGAAGAGTTGACTCACTGGAAAAGACTCTGATGCTGGGAGGGATTGGGGGCAGGAGGAGAAGGGGACAACAGGGATGAGATGGCTGGATGGCATCACTGACTCGATGGACATGAGTTTGAGTGAACTCAGGGAGTTGGTGATGGACAGAGAGGCCTGGTGTGCTGCGATTCATGGGGTTGCAAAGAGTCAGACACGACTGAGCAACTGAACTGAACTGATAGCATTTATGTTAATACCTTTTCCCACTTCCCCAAAATGAAGTTGTCAGAGGAAAATAAACGGTCTCATCCATGAATTAAAGACCAACTAAATGGCCCCAAATCAAAATGACTCCTTACATCAAGCACAAGAGATAAAGTATAACAGTCAATATATCTGTACTGGGAACTTCAATTCATAAGCATTTGCAAGTCACCATCTTTTCCTTAGTCTTCTTTTTTAACTCAAGTCTAATTACTGAGAAAATTATTTTTTAGATCTTCAATTTTAAACAACTTTACTAGCCTTTTCAATGAGTGTGCTCCCAAATCATAAAAGAAATCCTTATGCAACATATGCTTTAGTTTCTAGGTGCTTCAAAACAGACCACATGGGAACATGAAACAGAACTACCACTCAGTCTGTACATTATCTGCCTCTTAAGCATTACACTTCTTGGTCATACAAAATTAAACCAGAGAAAAGTATATACTTCAGTCTATCTTAATGTCTATCTAGGCTGCCCAGAACCCAAAGTAGGCAGACGGTAGGTTCATAATGCTTTTCATATAGAGACAAGACCAATTTATAATCAGGATAGGTGTTCTTTGGCAAAAGTAACAAACCTAAAGCAAACAGAGTGGCTGTGAACCTTTTATTCTTTTTAAAACCCAAACTGGTCCCCATTCTCCTCCATCTGACACATATTACAGGATCTTACGGGAGAAAAACAATTTCCAAGAATAGCCACAACAGAGCATCTGGCTTTGTTGGCACTGGAGAGTGAATGTAAAATCAATTAGGTTTTCAACTGGGGTATACATCAAACCATTTGGCATCCACGGATGTATCTGCCTAACTCACTTACAAGCCTGTTGAAACATGTCACTGCCTTGACTGAACTGTAACCAATAATTTGGGACTAAATAAGCCACTGTAGGGGGCTTCCCAGGTAGCTCAGCAGATAAAAAATCTGCCTGCAATGCAGCAGACACAGGAAACACAGGTTCCATCCCTGGGTCAGGAAGATCTCCTGGAGAAGAGAATGGGAACCCACTCCAGTATTCTTGCTTGGAGAACCCCATGGTCCAAGGAGCCTGGCAGGCTTCAGTTCACAGAGTCTCAGAGAGTTGGACACGACCAAAGCAACTGAGCACAGGCTACTATAGGCTATACCTCTCTTTTTATCACCGTGTACAAATTGCATACTAACAAACCACTCAATTTAAAGACCTTGATTCCTTTGCTTATATTTTCTTCCTTAGTGTGAAATATCCAGCTCCAGGTATCCATCAGTGGAAAACAATAAAATCAAATGTAAAAACATTTTTGGTGAAAATTCAAATAGTGAATTTTTTTTTTAATTCTCTCTTTCCAAACTTAATAGTTTAATTCCTCCTACATAGGAATTGGATGAGCTTTTGGATGTTTACCTTTCCAAGTCTTCTTCTACACATTTACATACAAATGTAGGTTCACACAGAAGTATATAGATTGGGGACTTTCTCAGGGCCCAGTTGTTGAGAATCTGCCTTGCAGTACAGGAGGTGCAGGTTCGATTCCTAGTTGGGGATCGAAGATCCCACATGTTGTGGAGCAACTGAGCCAACACCACAAGTGCTGAGACCACATGCCACAACTAGAGTTCATGTACCACAGTGAAAGATCCCTCATAATGCAACAAAGATCCCATAGGGTGTAATAAGAAACTAACACCTGATGCACCCAAATACGCACTGTTTTTTAAAAAATAAAATTCTTAAAGAGATGAGACTACCAGACCACCTTCGTGATTCCTGTGAAACCTAAATGCAGGTCAAGAAGCAACAGTCGGAACCGGACATGGAACAATGGACTGGTTCCAAGTTGGAAAAGAGTACATCAAGGCTCTATATTGTCATCCTGCTTATTTAACTTATATGCAGAGGACATCATGTGAAATGCCAAGCTGGAGGAAGCACAGGTGGAATCAAGAAAGGCAGATGACACCACACTTATGGCAGAAAGCAAAGAGGAATTAGAGAGTCTCACGATGAAGATGAAAGAGGAGATTGAAAAAAGTTGGCTTAAAATGCAGCATTTAAAAAATGAAGATCATGGCATTTGGTCCCATCACTTCATGGCAAATGGATGGGGAAACAATGGAAACAGTGACAGACTTTACTGTATTGGGCTCCAAAATCAATGTGGATGGTGATTGCAGCCATGAAATTAAAAGATGTTTGCTCCTTTTAAGAAAAGCAATGACAAATCCAGAGAGCAAATTAAAAAGTAGAGACATTACATTGCCAACAAAGGTTTGTCTAGTCAAAGCTATGGTTTTCCCAGTAGTCATGTATGGATGTGAGAGTTGGGACACAAGGAAGGCTGAGTGCCAAAGAATTGATGCTTTCAAACTGTGGTGCTGTATAAGACTCTTGAGAATTCTCTTGGGCAGCAAGGAGATCAAACCAGTCAATCCTAAAGAAAATCAACCCTGAATATTCATTGGAAGGACTGATGCTGAAGTTCCAATACCTGGGCTACCTGACATGAAGAGTCAACTCACTAGAAAAGACCTTGATGATGGGAAAGACTGAAGGCAGGAGAAGGGGACGAGAAAGGATAAGATGGTTGGATGGCATCATTGACTCAATGGACATGAGTTTGAGCAAACTCCAGGAGACGGTGAAGGAGAGGGAAGCCTGGAGTGCTGCAGTCCATGGGGTTACAAACAGTCAAGACACCACTGAGCAACTGAACAACAAAGACTGGCTTTACCCATTAATGGGCTCACTTTACATCAATTACATATTTTAACTTATTAATATGTATTGAAGATCACTGTTAATAGATCTCTATTTACTTCATTCTTCAGGACCACCAAAGAATCTAGATAAACCATATTCCTCCTGAAGACTGGTTCAAGTTTAATACCATGCAACATTGTTATTCAGCTTGGACCTTAAC